>NW_025211962.1:0-2625 GCF_004010195.1 Chiloscyllium plagiosum
TAGTCCACTTATCAGGGGTAATTTTTTTAATCAGAGAGTAGTAGGGGCATGGAACGGCCTGCCTGCAACAGTAGTAGACTCACCAATGTTAAGAGCATTTAAATGGGCATTGGACATACATATGGATAATAATGGAATGATAGGCATCAGATTAATTTCACAGGTCAAGCAACATCAAGGGTTGAACAGCCTGTTCTGCACTGTAACATTCTATGTTCTTTGTTCTATGACATACCTGGGCAAATGTTCACATTGTTGGGTAGAGACAGTGCTAAAGCTTTTCTGGAACAGCTTGCTAGGGGTGCAGTAAGTTCTGGAGCACAAGTATTCAGTGCTGTAAAATTATTAGGTATCCAATAGTTTTCAAATCACATGAAATGTATCAAATAGGCATCTATAATGTTGGAGATCTCTACAGAAGTCTGAGATGGATCATCCACTTGACAATTCAGACTAAAGACTCTTGCAAATATTTTAGCCTTACGTTTTGCACAGATGTGCTAAGCAACCCCATTATTGAGAATGGAGATTGTTGTATAGCCTCATCCTCCATTAAGATTGTTTAATTATCCATCACCATTCACAACTAGCTGTGGCAGGATTGCAGAGCTTAGATCTGACCCATTGGTTGTGGGATCACTTAACTCTGTCTATCACTTGCTGCCTGGCATGTAAACAGTCCTGTTTTGTAGGTGACTCTTCATTTTTAGATAGCCATGGGGTGCTGCTCATGGTATGACCTATTGCACTCTTCGTTGAAACTTTTGAGATACTGGTTAGTAACCACTGTTTCACATAAATAGTAACTCAGTTTATCATTTAAGATTATACTTTGAAGGACTCATCTATTTTTTTTTAATTTTTATGGTAAAATGTACTGTATAATTTATGGGCTTTAAATAATCAGCACGCATTTCAACAGAAATAGCTACACCATAAAATGCTTGAGGTAGTGAATTATTACATAGATCACTGAAAATAACTATTTTGTTGTCCATTTTTTGAGATTACACAAAGCCTTGGGAACATGCAGTTTATAAATAAGAGAAAGGGTTTTTTAAAAAAATTATTGAAATTATATATTGGTACTACATGTTTCTGTGATCTAATGAATATAACAATCTGGAGCCAAAATGTAACACACGTAATGTTCCTTCCAAACTTAAATATAGTTTAGGAAGTTTTAAAAAATACTCTTAAATGGCCCTGAACAGTTTGGGCTAATGTGCAACATTTGGGAGAATCATTTAAGAAGCGAGGCTTATCTTGATGTTGGGAGCAACTAGTTGTATTTTCCAAGAGAGTTCCAGTCTTGGAGACAAGGTTCTCCCGCAGTAGCCTCATTAACTGCATATCTCAGCTCATTAATTTCAAGTGTCCTATCCCACCACACATAATTAGGAAACTAAGATACTTAGGATAAGTGAGACATGAAAGTTAGTGCAAGTACTCGGTGACTCCAGCTTACTGCTTGCTCTTCTGGATATCCATCTTATATGCCCAGCACCAATATCTCAGAAAACATCCGAGTGTACCTGCCACTCAACAACCCTGTCCATAGATGCTGGCATCCAATACCTGCCAATCTCTCAAAGCCCTCATGACACCTCTTCAATCCACTTATGGATCACTTCTGAACTTTAAAGCAGCACTTTGAGGTGAGTGGATAACTTGCATTGAAATGTTAGCACAAGGAGACTGTGCATCCAACTCGTGGACTGAGCCAGGCTGCATTTCAAAACTCTTTGTTTGCTGTCTTTAGCACTCACTCACTTTGAGCCTCCCTGGATATTCTCATCACCACCAATACCTTGCCTTGCCTTTTAGTGCTTTGTGTCCCCAACCAGAACTACCAGGCTCACGTTATATATGTCTTACCTTGCTGGTTAGTGAAACACAAAGCCAGCAAGCTTGTCATGGTTGTCAGTAGTCCTCATTCAAGTCCAGGGCTCCCAGCAGAATAAGTCAAAAGTAGCTTCCAATATTGGTCCAGAGGCTTGGGTACAGTTGACCACTCAAAGTGGTCACATTCAAGATCTTCTCTTCATAGGGATGGGAAGTTGAATATTGGTCAACCCACCACCCATCTTGGCTATTTCTACTCTTTCCACTTAGAAGAAAAAGGGAGGGACTGTAGAAGATGAAATTGAGTAGAACTGGTGCTGTTGGGCAAAGGTGATAGGTTGAGAGAGAAAGACTGAGTTGGCTGAACAGTGATTACAAGAGTGGGTGTTTGAGTGGATGAAAGCAAGCTTGAACTTTGGTGGATGCAAGAGTAGAAACAGTGAGCGTGAGGTAGCAGAGAGAAGGTGTTGGTCCTTACCCTGACCAAGTGGAGAAGGTAGGAGAAAGTGAGGACTGTAGATGCTGGATATCAGGGTCGAAGAGTGGGGAGCTGCAAAAACACAGCTGGTCAAGCAGCATCCGAGGAGCAGGAGAATCGACATTTCGAGCATAAAAGCTGAAAATGTGTTGCTGGAAAAGCGTAGCAGGTCAGGCAGCATCCAAGGAACAGGAGAATCGACGTTTCGGGCATAAGCCCTTCTTCAGGAATGAGGAAAGTGTGTCCAGCAGGCTAAGATAAAAGGTAGGGAGGAGGGACTTGGGGGAGGGGCGTCGGAAATG
>NW_025211962.1:3491-25000 GCF_004010195.1 Chiloscyllium plagiosum
CTTTTGGGAGCACGAGGCAGCGCCGATACAGTCATCGATGTAGCGGAGGAAAAGGTGGGGGATGGTGCCAGTGTAGCTGCGGAAGATGGACTGTTCCACATATCCTACGAAGAGGCAGGCATAGCTGGGGCCCATGCGGGTGCCCATGGCTACTCCTTTGGTTTGGAGGAAGTGGGAGGATTGGAAAGAGAAGTTGTTCAGGGTCAGGGTGCGTACCAACCAGTACCCTTCCACTGACACCCTCCTTCAATAGACTGAAATACAAGGATTTCGAGCATAAGCCCTTCATCACGAATGAGGCTCGTGGAGAAAATAATTTATATTCTACTTGCACTGCTGGGTACTCCTCCAGATGGCTCAGACTACAATAAGCTAGGCAACAACATTGGGTCAAGACTGGCAGGATCTGATGACGTGGGTACCTCTACTAATCCTGGAGCAAAAGATCATCCTTTCCCTGCACTATCCTGCTTACCAGGAGCTTCAGGTGGCAGTCCACAAAGCCGGGCACCAGGTTTCCCTTCTCTGCCAGATACAGGGCAAATATCATGCTGTGAAGGACAACTGAGAATTGACAATGCTTTTCCAGGTGCATTAAACCTTTTAAAAATGGCAAAAAGAAACAATGAAACTCGACAACATTGACATAGTGAAAAAAAAGTTAAGGTTCAGTTCCATATTTTATGATGACACAACAGAACTGCTGCAAAATGGACTTTCAACAGATATTAAAGGCTTATGCTCTGTAGTAACCTTCTTAAGCTCGTCATTTAGGATTCAACAAAGTGTCCAGTTAAGTTCTCATCTGACAAGTTTTGATAAGGCTGCTAAACAATTGCCTTGCTGACCTGCCAGTCTGCAAAGAAGGTTGAGCTCCCTTCCAAGTTGTTTAAAATGTATGAAAATAAAGACAGTAACAAATGCCTTCAGAACTGTACCTTCTGTAGGGTGAATGATATGTTTGTTGAGCTGATTCAAAGCTCAAGCCAAGATTAATTTTGAGGGGCCGGAGATCATTTTGTCTCATATCACCTGATCCCCTTTGAAGTCCTGCCCACAATTTACCTTTGTATCAGTGAGAGAAGATGGTGAGAAGATGGAAATATGAGCAGAGGGTCTGGTGAAGCAATGAGGCAAAAGTGGATACTGCAGATGCTGCAGATTAGAGTCAAGATTAGAGTAGTGCTGGAAAAGCACAGCAGGTCAGGCAGCATCCGAGAAGCAGGAAAATCGACATTTCTGGCAAAAGCCCTTCAGTAGGAGGGCTTTCTGATGAAGAGCTTTTGCCCGAAACGTCAATTTTCCAGCTCCTCGGATGCTGTCTGACCTGCTGTGCTTTTCCAGCACTACTCTAACCTTTAGTTGTGAAGCAATGGTCATGTCCCTACTTTTTGGCCAAATTTCCAGATTCAAGTTCCACCGTTCTAGAGATATGTCAGAACATGATTACACAGGTTGATTTAAACAATGCTTTGAAATAAATATTTTTAAAAGAATAGAAAATCGATCGGATTTTATTGAGATTATTAAAAGAACAATCAAAATGTTTAAAATATCATTGGAACGGTTTCATAGTTAATAGTACTCTATCCTATTCTCCAGGTTCTCTACCCTGGCCCTGTCAGACCTAATTTAAATTCGATCATTCTCTTATACCGGCCTGGGTTTAAGTTGGCATATGCGTGATTTCAAAATAAATTAGGTTTATTTCTGTTTGGCTGAATAACTGTATGATTATTTTCTTGTAGAACTATGAAACAGCAGCTCTTGAGAGTGAACGTACCTTTAGCAGGACATTAAGCTTCATGATGTTTGGAATGAACAGACAGCACGACCAGCAGCAATAATTAGGAATGGCGAAGCTGTTTGTTTCCAGACATTGAAGATTTCTCGACAATTTCTGGAGTCAAAAGTCCAACATTTGCCTGGAGATTTATGATTAACGAATGCAGTAGATCGAAGACGGGCGGTCCGGGAAAGCGGTCTGATTTCAAAACTGGTTGGAGCTTTTCTGCTGACTTAGCTGGAACACCAGGTCCTTTTCCGCTCCTTGGTAAACAAGTAACTTCACAGCCGACTGGGTGGAGCTGACTCAGAAAGATATCAGATCGAACTGGGCATTTCGGTGTTTTCCGGAGCCATGGGAAAGTTACGTGCTCACGTACACTTGAGGTTTCTGATTTGACCGGTGACTTATCACTCGTAACCAGGGCGAAACTGCATTATATTACGGCAAACTGTTTCAACCCGCGATTTTTTAAAAAAAAAACGAATTTACAAAAACACCAGTGAACAGAAATGTTTAGAGGAGCGTAATGGGCCAGTTACACTTAATTTGCATAGAAATCCTGAGCAATTCCGAATTAATTTTCTGGCAATGATATATTGACTGTTATGTTAGTGTTGGTGCAAGAAAGTTCAGAGTGAACTAGAATAAGCTCCAGTGGAGAGGATCCCACAAGGGTTAAACTATTGGTTTCTTTTGCGCTTTTGTAAACAAATCGTGATTTGAAATGAAGCGATAGATCTGGGGCGACTGACTGGACTGCAGGTATAAAACTGTTAGTGGTGCAGTAACTTCAAGTGGAAAATGATTCGTCAGTTTTTGCATTCAGTTACCGTGGTTGAAGGTCGGGTTTTTGTGGTCGGTAGTGAAGTAAGACTGCTCATTTTCGTAGGTCTGACACCATCTGTGCAACAAACAAACCTCAGAACAAGTTATATCTTTATCCACAGATGGTGCCAGAACATGCTGCGTTTCTCCAGCATTTTGTGTTTATCTCAGATTTCCAGCTTGGGCAGTCTATTGGTTTTATTTTTATTTGACTCTCCTCACCCTCGTTTTTGAAGAAAGTTCCCTGCAGAGATACAGTGAGGGTTATGGTATGCATTTCACATTTTGAAACGTGAGTGTCAGTCAATTCCAGCGACTGGGAACTTCTGCCCCTGAGCAACAGTGATGTAATAAAGCAGACTGAGCAACCAATCACATTAAAGAGCTCTCAGAGAGCCAATCAGAGGTTAACCAGAGGTTGTTGTTGGAACTTGGATTTGCACAGTACAGGAACGGGCCCTTCGGCCCACAATGTTGTGCCGAACATGACGCAAAATTAAACTAATCATTTCTGCCTGGACTTGGACCACTTTCCCCGTATCCCTCCAATACTTGCATATGCATATCTAAAAGTCCCTTAAACACCCCTATCATATCTGTCTCCACCAGACTCCTGCCTGTGTGTGTAAAAAACTTGCCTTTCACATCGCCTTTGAACGTTCCCCTCTCACCTTAAATGCATGCTCTAGTAGTAGACATTTCAACCCTGGAAAAAGATTCTGACCATCAAACCAATTTATGCATTGGAGAAGTTTATACACTTCTATCAAGTCTCCCTTCAGCGTCCTCCACTCCAGAGAAAACAACCCCATTTTTCTTTAGCCTCTGTATAGCTTATGGGCTCTAATCCAGGCATCGTCCTAGCAGCCCTCTTCTGCACCCTTTTCAAAGCCTCCAACCCCCTCTAATATGATGACCAGAATTGACCACATTACTCTAAGACCAAAGTCTGATAAAGCTTCAACATGATATCCTGACTCGTGTACTCAATTCCCCTGCCAGTAAAGGCAAGCATGCCAAATGCCTTCATTATTACCTTATCTACTTGAGTAGGCACTTTTGGAGTGCTATGGACTTGAACCCCAGGATCCCTCTGTACATCAATGCTGTTTTTAAGTGTATACTTCTCTTTTTACATTTGATCTCCATTGCAGCACCTCACACCCAGATTAAACTCCATTTGCCATTTCTCTGCCCATAACTGCAATGGATCTATATCCCACTGTATCCTATGACAATCTTCTACATATACACAACTCTTTGTATCATCTGCAAACTTACTAACCCACCCAACAACATTTTCATTCAAGTCATTTGTATAGATCACAAGCCGTAGAGGTCCCAGTATGGATCCCTGCAGAACACCACTAGTCACGGACATCCAGCCAGAAAAACACCCTTCCATCACTGCCCTCTGCCTTCTATGGGCAAGCTAATTCTGAATCCATGTGACCAAGTCACCATGGATCCCATGCATCTTCATCTTCTGGATGGGCCGACAATGAGTGGCCTTGTTAGAAGCCTTACTAAAACCCATGTAGACAACATCCACTGCTCTACCCTCATGGATCACCTTTATCACGTCCTCGAAAAATTCAATCAAGTTAGTGTGGGACCATGTTCAAATAAGGACTGAACTCAGTGTGTGGTGAAAATAGCCTCCTTTTCAGCAACCACAGTAGCACAAGTTCGCGGTGGCAATAGAATCCCGAAATACAGTTCTTACAATATCCTCTTTATACACAGTTCTCACATATATTAAAATTCCATCACAATGGCGTTACATTGTTTTCTTAATAGCACACAAATGTTTCAGTAACTTCTGTCCTGGGAAAACAGGAAATAGGTTAAATGGTGGGATTAAAAGTGTCTGTCCAGTCTGCTTGCATAATTAAGAGGTGTCTCTAAGTTAGTACATGTTAGCAGAAATACTAGGCCGATATGCTCTAAATAAATTAGAAATTATATCTGTACTCAATAAAAGAATAAAGGATATTACACTAATTACCACTGCTGTGTTGTGAGATTTGTTTCTTATTGCCGGTGTGAGTTTCATTCATTCATATAATTTCACGGAAGCGCTGGAGAACACAGAACATTTAGAACATAAAACATTACAGCGCAGTACAGGACCTTCGGCCCTGGATGTTGCACCAACCTGTGAAACCAATCTGAAGCTCATCTAACACAAACAATTCCATTTTCGTCCATGTGACTATCCAATGACCATTTAAATGCCATTTAAAGTTGGCGAGTCAAATAGTAAGTCATAGAGTCATCGAGATGTACAGCATGGAAACAGATCCTTCGGTCCAACTCATGCATGCCAACCAGATAGCCTTAAAGGCGGCATGGTAGCACAGTGGTCAGCACTGCTGCCTCACAGCACCAGAGACCTGGGTTCAATTCCCACCTCGGGCAACTGTCTGTGTGGAGTTTGCACATTCTCCCCGTGTCTGTGTGGGTTTCCTCCTGGTGCTCCGGTTTCCTCCCACAGTCCAAAGATGTGCAGGTTCGGTGAATTGGTCATGCTAAATTACCCGTAGAGTTAGATGAAGGGGTAAATGTAGGGGAATGGGTCTGGGTGGGTTGCTCTTCGGAGGGTTGGTGTGGACTTGTCAGGCCGAAGGGCCTGTTTCCACACTGTAAGTAATCTAATCTAAACTTGCCCACCACCGGCATTAGGCTCATCGGCCAATTGTTCCCTGGTTTGTCATTACCACCTTTCTTAAATAATGGTACCACGTTAGCCAACCTCCAGTCTTCTGGCACCTCACCTGTGACTATCGATGATACAAATATCTCAACAAGTGGCCCTACAATTACTTCCCTAGCTTCCCACAGAGCTCTAGGGTACACCTGATCAGGTCCTGGGGATTTATCGACCTTTTTGCGTTTCAAGACATCCAGCACTTCCTCCTATGTAATACGGACATTTTTCAAGATGTCACCATCTATTTTCCCCACATTCTATATCTTCCATGTCCTTCCCCACAGTAAACACTGATGCAAAATACTTGTTTAGTATCTCCCCCATCTCCTGCGACTCCACACATAGGCTGCCTTGCTCGCTAGTTACCCTTTTGTCCTTAATGTATTTGTGAAAACCCTTTGGATTCTATTTAACCCTATTTGCCAAAGCTACCTTATATCCCCTTTTTGCCCTACTGATTCCCTCTTAAGTATAATCCTACTGCCTTTATATTCTTCTAATGATTCTCTCGATCGCTCTTGTCTATACCTGACATATGCTTCCCCCTTTTTCTTAACCTAACCCTCAATTTCTCTAGTCATCCAACATTCCCTACACCTAGCAGCCTTTCCTTTCACCCTAACAGGAATATACTGTCTCTGGACTCTCGTTACCTCACTTCTGAAGGCATCCCATTTTCTAGCCATCCCTTTACCTGCAAACATCTACCCCAAGCCAGCTTTTGAAAGTTCTTGCCTAATACCGTCAAAATTAGCCTTCCTTCAATTTAGAACTTCAACTGTTAGATCTGGTCTACCTTTTCCATCACTATTTTAAAACTAATGGAATTATGGTTGCTGGCCACTGACACCTCAGTCACCTAGGTAAAAACAATGACTGCAGATGCTGGAAACCAGAATTTGGATTAGTGGTGCTGGAAGAGCACAGCAGTTCAGGCAGCATCCGAGGAGCAGCAAAATCGACGTTCTGGGCAAAAGCCCTTCATATTCCTGATGAAGGGCTTTTGCCCGAAACGTCGATTTTGCTGCTCCTTGGATGCTGCCTGAACTACTGTGCTCTTCTAGCACCAATAATCCAAAACCTCAGTCACCTGCCCTGCCTTATTTCCTAAGAGTAGGTCAAGTGTTGCACTTTCTCTAGTAGGTACATCCACATACTTGCTCAGAAAATTTTATTGCACGCTTTTTACAAATTCCGCTCCAACTAAACCCTTAACACTATGGCATTCCCAGTCTATGTTTTGGAAAGTTAAATTCTCCTACCATAACCACCCTATTATTCTTACAGATAACTGAAATCTCTTTACAAATTTGTTTCTCAATTTCCTGTTGACTGTTACGGGGTCTATAATACAATCCCAATAAGGTGAACGTCCCTTTCTTATTTCTCAGTTCCACCCAAATAATTTCCTTGAATGTATGTTCAGGAATATCCTCCCAAAGTACAGCTGTAATGCTATCCCTTATCAAAAAAGCCACTCCCCCTCCTCTCTTGCCTCCCTTTCTATTCTTCCTATAGCATTAGTATCCTAAAACATTAAGCTGCCAGTCCTGTCCATCCCTGTAATTGCTATGATATCCCAGTCCCATGTTCCTAATCATGTCCTGTGTTCACCTGCCTTCCCTGTTAGGCCTGTTGCATTGAAATAATTGCAGTTTAAGTTATCAGACCTACCTTGTTCTCTGCTTTGTTCCTGTCTGCTCTGACTGTTTGACTCACTTCTTATCCCAACTGTACCAGTCTTAGATTAATCTCTTTCCTCACTATCTCCCTGGGTCCCACGTCCTCCCCACCTTACAACTTTAAATCCTCCTGAGGATCTCTAGCAAATTTCCCTGCCAGTATATTAGTCCCCTTCCAATTTAGGTGCAATCCGTCCTTCTTGTACATGTCGCTTCTACCTCAGAAGAGATTCCAATGATCCAAAAATGTGAATCCTTCTCCCATACACCAGCTCCTCAGCCATGTGCTCATCTGCTCTATCCTCCTATTCCTACCCTCACTAGCTTGTTAGCACCAGGGGTAATCCAGATATTACTACCCTCGAGGACCTTTTTAAATTCCTGCCTAGCTTTCTATATTCTCCCTTCAGAATCTCATCCTTTTCCCTTCCTATGTCGTTGGCACCAATGTGTACAATGACCTCCTCCAGGTCCCTCTCCCGCTTGAGAACATTCTGCACCCTCTCTGAGATATCCTTGATCCTAGCACCAGGGAGGCAGCACACCATTCTGATTTTTTGCTGCTGGCCACAGAAACATCTGTCTGTGCCTCTAACTAGAGAGTCCCCTAACACAATCGATTGCTTGGAATCTGACATACCCTTCATTGCATTACAGCCGGTCTTGATACCAGAAACATGGATGTTCGTGATACATTCGCCTGAGAATCCATCACCCACTGCATTTTCCAAAACAGTATACTAGTTTGAAGTGGTGATAGCCAGAAGACTCCTGTACTATCTGCCTACCTCTCCTACTTTGCTTAGAATTAACCCATCTACCTGACTGTATCTGTGGCTTTTCTCCCTTCTTATAAATGCTAACCATCACACCCCCTAGTTCTTGTAAATTCCTTATTGCCTCTAACTGTCGCTCCAACCGATCCATTTAAATTGACAGGATTCGCAATTAATGGCATTTATTGCAGATATAATCCTCAGTAACCCGTAAACTCTCTGAACTCCCACATCCGACAAGAAGAGCATATCACTTACTAAAGGCCATTTTGCTCCTTCTAATTTACAGACCCAGAAAATAGCAATGTCTTATTGTTCTACAAAACACTGCTCCAGGCTAACTTAATACTTATGACTTACATTTTAAAAATTTAATCAAGTGACGGATCCCAATAAGAACATATAATCAAGAAAGAACCCACTCTACTCACTATTGTAGATTTACAGCAAGGCTGTACTTAAAGCTATTCACTTATCTGTTTCTGTGCTGTGACCGCTCCCAAGCAGGTTCCTCCAAGATCAGTTGTGAATTTTGCCATTTGTGAATTTTTCCTCGATATGCTCCGATGTCCAACGATACATGAATTCAAACAACAAAGGCAGTAACAGCACAGATTCACTGCTGTGACAGTTAGCAGTGTAGGTTTCTTTCTCTCCCTCCCTTAGAGACCATATGCTCGCTGCTTTTGTCTTTCTCCCTTTTAAAAGTGACATTTTGACATATTTTCTTGCAAGTCCCAAAACAATTGCAACAACAAGTGTGGGCAGCACGGTGGCACAGCGGTTAGCACTGCTGCCTCACAGCGCCTGAGACCCGGGTTTAATTCCTGCCTCAGGCGACTGACTGTGTGGAGCTTGCACATTCTCACCGTGTCTGCCTGGGTTTCCTCCGGGTGCTCCGGTTTCCTCCCACAATCCAAAGATGTGCAGGTCAGGTGAATTGGCCATGCTAAGTTGCCCGCAGTGTTAGGTAAGGGGTAAATGTAGGGGTATGGGTGGGTTGCGCTTCGGCGGGTCGATGTGGACTTGTTGGGCCGAAGGGCCTGTTTCCACACTGTAATGTAATCTAATCTAATCTAAACATATAAAACAGTAACTGCTGCTCCTGGAATTCGAGGAAATCACCTCCAACACCTAAAATACCTCAAAAAATGAGCTGCTGTTACAGCTACAAATTTTTCCTGTTCTCCATCTTGGATTACCCAGAATTCTCTATCAAGACAGTATGTTTCTAAAAAGGGGTAGTAGCTGTTAGTTGGAGAACTGTTTGATGCTCTGTACCTATTAAGGTCCCGCAAGTTGGTTGGTAAGGGCTCATTAATATTATAGTCTTTCATGGAGATGTAGGATGGTAGTGTTCTGAATATGTTACACTTATTCAGAAGTAGCTTTTGATGTAAATAGGCCTAAGCACTGCTAATAGCAAGGGCTGAGAAGGATTGAAGGCATGAAAAAGCAGTATAGTCACTTCTGCTATAATGCAGTAGTTCCATTCTCGTGCAACTCCATATTATAAGAAAATCGTGTAATAGTAACACCACTTAAACCAATGGGACCAGACTTGCATTATAACCAATACATGCTTTAAAAGTTCGCACTATAGAAACAATGTCCCCAATTCATCAATCATGTTACAACAGATGAGCATTAATAAAATGCGTGGTATAGCAGAAAGACATGAAATGAGTTGAAATAGTTGTTTTAATCTGGTTTATCTTGTAATAGTAAAATATACTATGGAACCCCGGTTTTATGGATAAATGAATGAAACTATGTAATAGTAGGGAGTTATGAATGAATGAAACGGGAATGCAGTATTATTAAATATAGGGTACTTGTGAGTGGGTTAGTAAAGTGACCTAAAATACAATATCTCACGTTAGTAAGACATGACCTGTCCCGCACTAAACCATGCTAACTGCTCCTAATTATGCAATGCTTTTCCAAATGTGCATAAATCCCGTCCCTAAGAATTCTCTCCAATAACTTCCCAATCATTGGTATGAGACCAAGCGGTCTATAGTTTCCCAGATTATTCTTATTTTCTTTCTTGAACAGGGGAACAACATTAGCTACTCGCCAGCCCTCTGGAACCTCTCCAGTGGCTAGTGAGGATACAAAAATCTTGGACAAGACCCCAGCAATTTCCTCTCTCACCTCTTTCAATAACCTGGGGTAGATACCATCGGTCCCTGGGGACTTATCCACCTTAATGCTCTTCAAGAGACCCAACTCTTTCTTGATCTCATGATGATGTTGCTCATGTTTTATATTTTTACAAAAAGTGAAAGGATGCTACAGTGATAATGTCACAGGACTAGCAATTCAGAACCCATACCAATGTTCTGGGGACATGGGTTCATATTACATCATATCAGATGGTGAAGTCAATAAAATTAGCTGGCCTAATGGTGATGATGTAACCACATCAATTGTCATTTTGAAAAAAATCTGGTTCACTAATCCTCTTCAGGGAAGGAAATCGGCTATTAGTACATGGTCTGGCTTCCATGTGACTCATAAGAATAAAAGATATAGGAGAAAGTGAGGACTTCAGATTCTGGAAGTCAGAATCGATAAAATGTAGAGCCGGTCACATAGCATCAGAAGAGCAGGAAAGTCACATAGCATCAGAGGAGCAGGAAAGTCAACAATTCAGGTCAGGACCCTTCATCAGGACTGATTGGCTGTGCTTTTCCAGCTCCACATTTTATCAAAAAGATAGCGGAGCAGAATTCTGCCATTCAGCCTATCAAGTCTGCTTCACCATTCAATCATGGCTGATATGTTTCTCAGTCCCATTCTCCTACCTTCTCTCTGTAACCCTTGATCCCCTTACCAGTCAAAAACTTCTGTCTTAAATACACTTGTCACGTGGCCTCCAAAGCCATCTGCAACAATGAGTTCCACAGACTCACCTCCCTCTGGCAAGAAATTCTTCCACGCCTCAGTTCTAAAGGGTCCCTCTGAGGCTGTGCCGTCATTTTCTTGTCTCTCCAACTAATAGAAACATCTTATCCACATCTACGCTTTCCAGACCATCCATCCTCCTAAACTGCATTGACTACAGACCCAGATGCCTCAACCGTTCCTCATTTGACAAGCCATTCATTCCCAGATCATTCTTGTAAACCTCCTCTGGACACCCTAAAAGGCGAGCCCAGCCTTCCTTAGATATGAGGCCCAAAACTGCTCACAATGTTCCAAATGAGGTCTGACTAGAGCCTCAGACTGATGAGATTAGATATTTTTGCTCCTATAATCCAGCCCTCTTAAAACTGATGATAACATTACATTTGCTTTCCTAACAACCAATTGAAACTGCATGATAGCCTTAAGAGAATTCTGAACTAATACTTCAAAATCACTTTGTGGTTAAATTTGTTTAGAAAATAAACTTGCCTCTATTCTTACTACCAGAGTGCATAATTTCACATTTTTCCACATTGTGTTCTATGTGTCACTTCTTTTCCCTTTCTATTTCTTAAGCACTATTAGTCCGTCCACCTATCTTTGTGACTTCAGCAAATGTAGCAACAATACCCTCAGTTTGTTCGTCCAGATCATTATTGCAAGGTGTGAATAGTTGCGATCCCAGCACGGACCGTTGCGGAACCCCACCTATTGCAGGCTACCATCCTGAAAAATACCCCTTTATCCTTACTCTCTGTCTTCTGCCCATCAGCCAATTGTAAATCCATTGGCTGTCCTTTGTCTAAATTGCTTTTTACAACCTCAAAGAATTCTAACAGGTTTGTCAGGTATGAGTATCATTTCCGAGTACTCTGCAATCACAGCCTTAATAATGTACTGTAAATTCTTACAATGATTAAGGTCAGGCTAGTTGGCCTATAGTTTCCTGTTTTCTGCCATCCTCCCTTCTTAAACAGAGGTGTTAAACATTTTCCATTCCTCTGGCATGCTTCCTGACTCCAGTGATAGAAAGATCATCACCAATGCCTCCACAGTTGCCTCAGTTATCGCCTTCAGAACCCTGGGTTGTAGTCCATCTGATCAAGGTGATATATCCAACACATGAAAGAAGTGAAACTATCATGGTATTCAAACAGATGAAAGACTCAACAAACAATCAAGGTATTTTTCAATGTATAATTTCAGTTACATCACACGGTAAATTTTTGCGATAAATTCTGTGTTTTAGGATCGAGTCCTCCACGGTCACCTGATGAAGGAGCGACGTTCCCAAAGCTAGTGTGCTTCCAATTAAACCTATTGGACTATAACCTGGTGTTGTGTGATTTTTAACTTTGTACACTCCATTCCAACATCAGCATCGTCTCCTTTGCCAGATGGGCGGCACGGTGGCACAGTGGTTAGCACTGCTGCCTCACAGCGCCAGAGAACTGGGATCATTTCCAGCCTCTGGCAACTGTCCGTGTGGAGTTTGCACATTCTTCCCGTGTCTGCATGGGTTTCCTCCAGGTGCTCCGGTTTCCTCCCACAGTCCAAAAATGTGCAGACCAGGTGAATTGGCCATGCTAAATTGCCCATTGTGTTAGGTGTAAGGGAATGGGTCTGGGTGGGTTGCGCTTCGGAGGGTTGGTGTGGACTTATTGGGCTGAAGGGCCTGTTTCCACATGTAAATAATCTAATCTCCAAATCATATCAAACTTTAGACCTTGCAGCATCTCCTTAGTGATGGCTACTATACTGAGGAAGTTAAAATGCCACAGAGGGGTCAGTTCCATGCTTTGCTTCTCTTTCAGGACACATTGGGGACTAAAGTGTTAAACATCCCCTGCCAAAAGTCTTACTGCAGTATCAACTGAAGACCTGTACTCTTACAATCCAGACAGAACATTTCAGTAGACTGTATCTTAGAAATAGAGCCTAGTAGAGCCACACATGTGGATTTCTCCTTTAGCCCCAGACAGAGGAATTTGCCTTTCCAGACAAGACTGATAGCCCTGGCCACAACCCTGTTAAAATGCCTCCCGCTCCCATTGTCTCACTTCTCCTCCATATCAGCATAGGTATGTGAATCCCCCATTTACTGAAGGCAGAACCCTTCTACCTTGATCTCTTCCCATCAAAACATAATCATGAACAATACAATAATCAATTTCTGTAATCCATTCACACATTATCTCAGGACATCGACATTCATCAAGTTTTGTAAATTCATAATTACCTACTTTAAAATATGTCATGACAATCACCCTGATATATCTTTGTTTAATTCCTATAAAATATACTGTCTCTGTGTGTAAGGCAGAGATTCGTAAAGAAGAGTCACTACAAGTAGATACTCGGCTACTTTAGAGACGCTTTGAATCTCTCGCAGGTTGTCCGATCATAAAGCTACTGCTGTTGTACACAAAACTTGTGTCGTCCAGATTTGTGGAACAGAATAGACATCAGCATTTGGTGCTGTGACACAGATCTCAACATAGGGAATGTTTCACTGAGCTGAGTAAGTGACACAAAAGTCTGAATTGAACAGAACAGAGTGGTAAGGGCACTCCAGGGTATTTTACCCCAGACTGCTCCTTGTGTTCAGCCAGACAATCTATCCCTCGCCCAGTGGAACTGGTACCTTGAAGAGGTTGAACGAACCACCTGGACCCAGCTTATACGGTGGGAAAGTTTTGTCAGATTGCTCTGAATTGTTGCGGGTAACATTGGCTACTCTGTGTTGTTCCTGTAGGAAAAAGGTCAGGACTGGGGACCCCGGTCAGGGAAGTGTTCATTACTACCTGACGGATTTGGCTTAGGGAACTGCCTCTTTCAGATATGGCTGGTGGAAATTAATATATAGTAAGGAAAGAGGGCAGGCTTAGAAAATGTCTTACCCCGCAGTATTGATCTAGCCAGTGGAAACTGTTGACAGCAGAGAAACGACTCATAAGGTAAAATGGGACAGTCCCTCTATCTAGTTGGGAAGCGAGACAATCTGTGGGAAAATACCTGATCAGGAAAATGGTTACAAGGGTTCTGGCCCCTCTGCGAGATTGGTCATTTTACTAAATTTTTATATACAAATTAAAGTATATCCAATTTGAATTTTTGAGTGATTGTGATAGTTTGTGTAGTGGAAGCTTTCATTTGAATGTTGAATTGATTCCAAAACTATGACTTAGCACTTTTAATTGCGATCGCATCAAAACAATTGACCAGTGTGCCAGTGTTTAGTTGTGTCTGTGTGGGTATGTGTTGTTGTTTGTTCTTTGTTTCTGGTTTGTTTTCTTACAGAACACTGGGCTGAAACTCTAAAATGCCAGAGAAAGGCTGCCCCCGGGGACATCCTTACTCAAAAAATCTAAACCTAACATTGAGGAAAATCACCTCAGACTTTAACATTTGTTCATTAAGTGGAGGAATTACAGTGAACTTTATACAGTTTAACTTAAAAATTGTAAAACAGAGTGTAAAGGTGGATCTGGATATACCAAACCAACAGTATTGTTTTCAGAAAATGATACTGGTTGAATTGAATCTTTGTTTCGGATCCGTTTACCTCCACTTAATTTTAAGACTGCTTCGTCTCCTTTGTCAGTATGGAGTGCCATTCATAGCTTTATTCAATGTCAATGTCCCTTTTTCACTGAGAACTGAAGTGTCAATTCAACATTATCTTGCAAAAAAAACATGTAACAAAGGTTAAGATACTGTTTATTTGTGCATATGAGGCATCTTGACAAGACCTTTATTAATGCTGCTGCAATCATTTTACAGCTTAGGACATTATAAATGAGCAATGACTGATCAGAACTGCTTGAAAAAACAACAAGTTGGGGATTTAAATTGAAAGACTAGAACCAGCTAATTGTAATGGAGTTCAGAGTTGGAAACTGTGCATATTCTACATTTTATTTTGTAAATATATTTATTAGCAATTTTTTTAACTTTACAAACATATAAAATTATTGAAAAACAACAATCACAAATATCAGTATAATAAAAAGAAAAAAACCAAATTACAATACAACCATTATCTACTAACTACTAACCTACTCTATAATACAAAGCAAACCCTAACACTGTGCAAAGCAACACCAAAAAAAAAGAAAGAAAAGCAAAAAACTCAAAAAAACCCACAAAATACAGAACAGCCATGCTCGGCGCAAGGCTCCTAAATAAAGGAACAGGAGCATTGTATACATACCCGTATTAACTTGGGAGACCCCCTCCAGGGCCCAGGGCTTGACAAATCTAATCATCCTGGTTAAACAAACGCCCTAGTTAAGATAACTGATAGATTTATATCCAAATAACTCAAGTAGGGCTGCCATGTCTTATAAAAATTGTCTGTTGTGTGATGCACCATGTTTGTGAAAAAGTCCAAGGGAATGTTCTCCATAATTAATTTCTGCCATCCCAGCAAGCCTGGTGGGTTCTCAGACACCCAATTCATCAGAATATTCTTCCGTGCACAGTATGCAAGAATATTAAATAGTTTCTTCCCATGCCCGTCTAAGAACGGTAAATTGGGTAGACCTAAGAGAAGAGATGTCGGGTCTACTTTGACTTCAGTCCTCAATACCCTCCTTATCTCTCCTGAGACAGCGGTCCAATAAACACGAAGCCTGTGGCATGTCCAGAAGCAATGGGTAAGAGTACCTATACTTATTTTACATTTGGGGCACACTGAAGATGCCCCTTTTTTAAACTTCGCTAGACGGTCTGGTGCCAGATGAGCCCTGTGCAGAACTTTTAACTGCATAGCACATGTTCTGTTACAGATTGAGATCTTTTGAGTATTCTCCCATATGTTCTCCCATGTTTCAGATAAGATCTCCACTCCCAGCTTTTGCTCCCAGACCTCACATTATGGGTTAATATCCTGCCAGGCCCTGCCACCCAGCAGGTGATAGAGGGCACTAACCAAAAGGGTGCTTGTGAAGCGTAGCACCAACCTCTCTGTATCGGGCTTATAGGGAGAAGCGTGGTCTTCTTCTGGATAAAATCCCTAACCTGAAAAAAATAGAAAAGGTCTCTGCTGGGCAACCCGTATTTGCAGCTCCGTTGCTCAAAAGACATCATAACCTCCCCCTCAAACAAGTCTCCCAAACTAGAAACTCCTCTCGCTTCCCATAGTTTGAACCCTGAGTCCATCATCCCTGGTCAGAACCCTGGCATGCCAACTATAGGTGTAAGTGGCAAAGTCTTGGATAACCAATCTTTACTCTGATGCATCGCCCTCCATGCCTTGACTGTACTAATGACAATGACAATGGGGTTCCGCTAGTGGTCCATAACTGTCCTCATCTTATCCATGAACAATAGGTTAATAAGAGGGCACTTTGCTTGGGAGGCCTCAATATTCAGCCATATTGAGTTTGGATCGTTACCTACCCAATCACAGACAAAGGACAGCAGGGAACTCAATTGATACCTCCTGCTGTCTGGGAAATCAACTCCTCCCCCTCCTTGAGGCAACTGCAATTTAGTAAGTTTGATGAGGGGCCGCTCATGATGCCAGACAAAGGAACCAAACCACCCCATAAGCTTCCGCAGCGTTGACCTGGGAAACATTATAGGGAGCATATGCATGGGATAAAGCAAATGAGCAAGAATATTCATCTTAATGAGAGATATTCGGCCCAGCCATGAAATTGGAAGAGTCTCCCATCTCTGGAGATCTTGCCTAATATTGTTGAGCAAATGAGCAAAGTTAGTCCGAAATAACAGATCAAACTTGGGGGTAATAAAAATGCCGAGGTACCGGAACCCTGCCCATGACCACTTAAAAGGGAACTTAGAGCCACCTTCAACTTCTGGCACATCCTTAAGGTTCCCCAAAGGCATAGCCTCCGATTTTGCAAAGTTAATCTTATATCCTGAAATAGCCCTAAATGCATTGATACATTGTATCAAATGGGGTACGGAGGTGATCGGGTTCGATAAAAACAGAAGGACATCATCCACAATGTAATCTTGTGTGCTCTCGATCCCACTTCCGGAGCGGTTATTAGATTAGTTTACTTTAGATTAGATTAGATTAGATTACTTGCAGTGTGGAAACAGGCCATGTGGATGTTCTGATGAATAGCCTCTGCCAGTGGCTCTATCACCAACGTAAACAACAACGGTCAGAGGGGGCAGCCTTGCCGACTACCCCTACCAATTGTAAAATTCCCAGACTTCACCCTGTTGGTGATGACCACAGCCAGAGGGTGGCAATATAAAACCTCCACCCACCTTGCAAAGGCTCCACCCAACCCGAACTGTTCTAAGACATAAAAATGGCCATTCCACCCAGTCAAATGCTTTCTCTGCATCTAAGGAAATCACCAACCCCTGAATCGATCGTTGCTGACAAACTTGGACAACATTCAGCAACCTTCTAATATTATTAGAGGATCTACGGGCCCTTATAAAGCCTGTCTGGTCCTCTTTAATAATATGGGGCAACACCCTTTCCAATCTCAGCGCCAGGATCTTGGACAGAATCTTGAAGTCTGAATTTAATAGAGAGATGGGCCTGTAAGAGGCATAATCCTCAGGAACCTTCCCCTTCTTAAGAATTAAGGAAATATTAGCTTCTCTCAAAGATGGAGGTAGGCATTCATGCATATAGGAGTGATTGTACATCTCCAACATCGGCCCTGACAGAATCCCTATAAACTCCTTATAAAACTCATCTGGGAGACCATCAGGGCCACTCTGAAGTTGCTTAGCTGCCTCCTGTATTTCCTGAACTGTCAAGGGGGCATGAAGGAGAGAAGCCTGTTCCAAGGTTACCCCTGGGAGGTCCAGGTTCTTAAAAAAGGTCTCCATTTTAGCAACCTTCAGACCGATACAATTCAGAGTAAAAGCTCCAAAAAGCCTCATTAATCTTTTTAGCATCGTATGTAAGGACCCCGGCGCTGTATCTGATTATAGTAATTGATTGGGGAGCACGCTTTTTCCTAGTCAGGTATGCTAAATACTTCCCTGTCCTATCCCCATATTCAAACAGCCTCTGTCTAGCAAAAGCAAGTTCTTTCTTTGCGTTTTGTGTCAGTATTGAAATCAAGGCAGCCCAAAGGGCTGTGATCCGCTGTGGCTTAGTCACCGAAGGCTGCGCAAAATGTGCTGCCTCTGTGGCTTTCAACTGCATTTCAAGTAGACGCTGCTGTTCCTCCTTCTGTCATTTCCAGTTAGCCGAATAGGAAATAGCTAACCCCCTAGCAAAGGCCTTAGCAGTCTCCCATAGCATGGATGGACTACTAGCCGTGCCTGAGTTGATAGTCAAGAATTCCTGAAACTCTTTCCAAAAGTATTCCACAAATTTGGAATCCTTAAGGAGAAAGGAGTCCAAATGCCAGTGCCGCAAGCCTAGCCCTTCAGTCTTGGCCTTAACCTCCAAATATACTGCCGCATGATCAGAGATAGCTATATTCCCAATTTTACAACCCATAATCGAATCAGAAGGGCCAAGGGAGCCAGAAAGAGGTCAATCCTCGTGTGGCATTTATGTGGGTTTGAAAAAAAGGTGAAGTCCCTGCTGGTAGGGTGAAGACATCTCCAAAATATCCATCAGCCCCAGCTCCTCGCATAAGTCAACGAACGGCTTGGTCTGCGAAGAAATAGTTGGGGCCCAATAAGCGTCCTGTCCACTGTCGGATCCAAAAGACAATTAAAATCACCCCATAATAATGTGCCGTGTTCCAAAAGCACTCAGCTCAGAAAAGGCACTAATCAAAAATTTGAGGGGATGCGCCGGAGGACAGTAGATGTTTAAAAAGCCATATTCCTCCCCATGTATCAGGGCTTTAAGTATCATAAACCGTCCCTGCTCATCTTTCACCTGCTCTAATAATGTGAACGGAAGACTTTTCTGGATAAGTACCGCCACTCCCCTATTTTAGTAGTAAAGGATGAAAAGAATACCCGGTCATAACCCCCCGTTGTAATTTCAGGTGTTCCCCATCATCAAGATGGGTTTCCTGCAACAAAGCAATATCAACCTTTTCCCTCTTAAGGCTAGAAAGCACTATTTTTCCTTTTAATAGGTGAATGACTTCCCTTAATGTTCCAGGTGCACCATTTAATAAGACAATTAGCCATATCCCCTTTTAGACACTCTTGAATCCTTCGGAGGGAGAACCTTGCTTACAAAGCGCCAAGCATAAGTAAATAAAGTTTCGTAGAATTGAAAAACTATATATACAAAAACTACTCTGTCATAACTATAAACAACTATTACTACCAAAAAACCATAAAGAAAACCAACTATAGAACCTTGAAGGGAAGACTCTTCCCCCTGCCCATAGGGGGCACTCACCCTACCCATCCCTTCCTTCACTGCTCCTTCAAACCTGGACTGTGCCCCAGCCTGAGGCCAGAATAAAAAAACAAGGAGATGATCCTTAAATCAAAAGACAAAGTCAGGATAAGCACTTCACCCATCCCTGGCTTCATGACACCCCTACTTGTAACTAAAAGAGAAGCAGAACAAACAAAAAAAAGGGAGAGAGACAACAAAGAACATCCACAAAATTTCCCATCAGAAAATCCAGTTATTAAAAAAAGGAACAACTTATTCCAAAGTCTTTTCCCCTTTTCCAAAAAGGAAATTATTAGGGAGAAAGAAAGGAATAAAAAAAAGAAGGGAAAACATGGGGAAAAATTAAAAAGAGAACAAACATTAACAATATTCTTCAGACCAATCCGTCTTTTTTAAACTGTCCACAAATTTCTTAGCCTTATCTGCCGAGTCAAATGTATAAACTGAGTCCTTGTGGCTGAAACGAAGCACTGCGGGGTATCTCGTGGAGTACTGGATGCCCAGGTTCCTCAGTGGTTTTTTAACTACATCAAAGAACTTCCTCTTTCGGATTACAGCTGCTGAAAAAACCTGTAAAAACATGATTTTTGACCCTTTGTACATCAGCACCTGCAGATCTTTTCCCAGGGATCTGGAAGCTTCAATGACTTTTTGCTTGTCCTTATATGAGTGGAAGTGCACTAGGACGGGGAGGGGATGCTGCACCGGCCCTGACCTGTGCACTGTAACCCGGTACACCCTTTCAATCTGCAGCCTGCTGGACTCGATGTGAAGGCCCAAAAACTTCGGCAGCCAGCTTTCAAAGAAACTGACTGGCTGCTCACCTTCCTCACCTTCAGGGAGCCCAACAATTTGGAGATTTAACCTCCGACCTCGATTTCTGAGGTTGTCGATATGGTTTTGCAAGGCCTGTACCTCTCTCTCCAGCACCTGGATACGACTGGATGAGGACTCCATCGCAGCTTCAGAGGCCTTAGTTCGACCCTCCACCTCCTCCAGCCTCTCCCTGAGGCCCTGGATCGCTTGCTTG
Source organism: Chiloscyllium plagiosum (assembly GCF_004010195.1). Lineage (NCBI taxonomy): Eukaryota > Metazoa > Chordata > Chondrichthyes > Orectolobiformes > Hemiscylliidae > Chiloscyllium > Chiloscyllium plagiosum. Next base: position 23,540 of record NW_025211962.1, read on the forward strand.
TGCTTCTGCAGCATGGATGCAATAGGTTGCACTTGGGCACGAATCTCCCCACGGATTTCCTCAAACGCAGCCGCAACTTGGAAGGTAAGTCTCTCCATCGCCGCAGCCAATTCCTGAGAGTCTGTCAAGTCCCCGGGGGGTTCAGGAGAGGCTGCTGCTGCTGCAGTCTCTGGTGTGGTAGGTGCTGCAGGGGAGTGTCCTCCCTGCTGCTGTTTGCTTGCTCCTTTTCCCTTTGGCATCCTTCCCACTCCCAAATATAACAAGTATGTGTTCTGTAAGGTTTTAAACTAATATTTCCACCACATAAGTTGGCCAGAGATGGCAAAAACACTGGTATACCTTGGCTGTTAGGCAAAGCTGTCTAGAGCAGTCCTACAGAATCGCCGCCATCTTGCTGAGTCTCGCACATTCTACATTTTAGCACTGGACTTTGATTAAATGAATTTCCAGTTTATATTGAAGACTCTTAACAAAACTCCTATTCAATAGGGAGAACCTTGTGATTTGGTCAGCTGAATGGGATATGTATGTAATTGAACAATTCTGCTACAATTTCATACGAACAACACTAAACAGAATTGAATCATTTCTGTGACTTTGAAATCTGTTTGTTCATTCTTATTACTTCACAAAGCGATGTCTAGTCACTTGTTCAGTTTCCATCTCTCATTAAAAATGCTTATTTCTCAATATTTTAAAACAATTTGTACTATCCAAGAACAGCATTGTCACAGTTAGTTAATTAATTAAATGGCAAGGCTTTATACCTTTCCACATTGGCAGTGATCTGTGTCATTGCCTCATGATTACTTTAAAGCATGGCTGCATTGATTAATGTTCAATTGGTGACAGAAGTTATGGCAATATAAGGAAACATTTCGGTAGCATAGCAAGTGAGGAATTGTTAAAGGCAAGTGAGACCTTATTGTTCCTCATGCAAAGCACTGGCACTGAAACAAGAAGTTAAATAACCTTCTTTGTGGGAGTCACCTTTAACTTTACTCCATAAGTTGCCTAGGAATAGGACAAATCTAATAGATGGGATTCTTTACACTACTACTTCTGGACAGTAGGCAGTACTGGAGACAATACTTCTCTTAGCTGTTGAAATTGGATGTATTAATGACGTTAAAGAAAGAAGGGAGTAGGAGAAACAGCATAAAGAAGCTAAAGCTGAATAAGATAAACAAGAGGGCTAAAGCAGCAAAGCCGGAGAGAGAACCTAAGCATTTCTCAGGATCCAAGCTCAGGTGTGGCATACCAACCCTGTTTGAGGAGGAAAAGAATGATACTGAAGTAGAGGGGGAACGGGGATGTTACCCTGGTGCACCGGTGTCTCCCGTTGAGCCACCTATGACTCCGTCCCCGCTGGTATACCTGAGTCTGTGTATAGCTGATTGGGTTAAGGTGTGCTCTAGGAAACCAGCGGCACCCTGTTACCGTTGCACTGAAGTTCACCAT
>NW_025211963.1:0-25000 GCF_004010195.1 Chiloscyllium plagiosum
AATGTAATTTGAATTACCAATTTAAAAAAAGCTGTTCCAAAAAAAAATGACAATATACGTGGCAATGGTTAATATGCTGCATTCATTGCAAATACATTTGCTGACATTGTTTACAATAAAGATGTCAATGTTATAAATATTTAGAAGACCACAATGTTCTATTCAGTGCCTATAAATAGACTCTAACACCTCTCTTGCATGTATTGGGCAGTTAGTAAAGCTCCTCCTGAACATAGTCATTGTTCTTTAACTTAACAGCTTTTTTCCAAAAGGATCACCAGAATATTTGTGTAAAAAAAAAAAAATGAATGTGTGCAGAGTAGTTATTTTTAAGGTGCTGTGAATTGATGCTGGAGAACATGAACTAGCTTCGCCTTTTGGGGATTCACTTGGATGTAATGTATGTATTGATCAACTTATCTGCCTTAGATCAGGTCATGTGCCAGTGACTTCCTTGTTGAATTTGAATTATTTGAAACATTCAAAACAAAACTTGAGTTATACTGTAAATAACTTGCATCTGTCAGGTCCTTTGAAAATAGTAAGAATTGTATCTAGCAACCTCTTATGATTCCTACCTATTACGTTTTGAAAATCTAGATGAACAACATCAAGAGTCCTTCTGTCAGGCAATCTAAAATGAGAAGTCACAGATTTAGGCAAAGGATGGCAGATTTAAAACTTAAGATAATGGTGAATTACTTCTTTCAAAGGTTCGTGAATCTGTGTAATTCACTATGCCGTGGACTCCACGACACTGAATACATTTGGGAATATAGATAGCTGTTTAATTAATAATTGGGTAAAAGGTATGGAAAGCAGATAGGAAAGTGAAGTTGAGGCTGAGATAAGGTCAGCCATGATCGTGTTTTATGATGGAGAAGGCTAGAGGGGCTGAATTGCTTATTTCTGCTCCTAGTTCTTATGAAGTTTACTTCCTTCATTGGCATTCTACCTTCAAATAGTGAAGTTACTGGGACATGACCTCTTTAACATGAGCTTCATTGTGGGTTTCTAATAAAAACTTATTGATATATTTGTACAAATCTAATTTCCCAAGTGATTAGCCTTTGAATTTATTGCTATTCCACAGGAAATCTGTAATTCTCGTAATGTCTTTTATGAACAATCTACAATAATCAAACTATGAGATCCTATTTAGAAAAATTGCTTTATTTTGGTAAAACTATCAATACCAATGAAAATATTAATTAAATGAGATATTAAATTTTAAAAACCTTCAATCGTGAAACAGGTAGTAGAATTGACTAGGAAGCTAAGTGACTACAAAAAGCAAGGTTACATTAATATTTCACTGGGCAGGCAGTGTCTAGTACGAAACGTTTAATTTTATTTTTTTATAGGAGGTGTTTTGTTAACAAGGTTAGTAATTATTCCTTATCCCTAACTGTCCTGGAGATGTCATGATTTGCACCTCTCAGACCCTAAATGGATGTAGCTGCAGCTTGACAATGAGCTGTCATCTTGAACAATCAGTGTCCATGTGGTGTTGGTAAAGTTCTCATCAAACCAGTCACTTCTAATCCCAGGGTCACCACACCTCTTTTGAAGTATGCCCACAATGTTGACGAAGTATTGTATGGTTTTTGACCTAATGACATTTGGGAGGTGAGCTTCAAGGCATTCGATAGCCTCCCAGATCGTGCGGTTTCCAATTCTACAACTCCCTGTACAAATCAGATAATTTGGGGGTGAATAAGTGTGATTTCATTCAGGCTTTTGGAAGCCTAACTATGGTCTTGCCGTTTAAGTTTTATTGTTGTGTCTGCTCAAGTACAAAAGTAATAGGAGTGCAGTGAAAAATGTACAAGGTCACCATCTAAGGTACTAAAGTAGATTAGGTAGAAAAATGAAGAAAGCTAAAACTTTGCATTACAGTTCTTCTGTAATTAGGAAAATATAGAAATATAGCGGCGCTATTTTGCTTTATATGGTGTGTATTTCCTGTGTGTATCTATCTAAATAAATGCATCCTGTCTGCTGAGGTGCATGGTTGCATGTATTTGAAAGATGTCACAATGATTTGCATGTCTCGGATCCTCGCTGGGTGCAGCTGCAGCTTGGCGATGATTGACAGCTCAGAGTGATTTGGAACCTCGTGCAGGCGGGACCCAGAGGTCACGGTTGAAAGGTGAGGGTTCACACCCTTCAGGCTGAGGAGGATGGCGGTGGAGGTGCTCGTCGTCTCCCGGCTCCTGTGTTTCCTGCTGGCTCTCCGGCTGGGCGCCGGCTCCGAGGCCGAGGGTGTCGGGGAGAAGTTTAAAATCGAGGGCCGAGCGGTGGTGCCCGGCGTCAGGCCGCAGGATTGGATCCACACAGCGCGGGTGTTGGTGGAGGGAGAGGAACATGTCGGCTTCTTCAAGTAAGGAGAGGCTGGGGACTGGGCCTAGACTGGGGCCTCACTTCCCTCTGTCACGGTCTTGTCGATCCGAGCAGCTGGAGGGGAGGGAGCACGATCCGGACTGGGATGCCTGTCCAACCCCTTTCGCTACCTCAGAAAAGGCCGTCAGTTAGAACTTGCATTTGTATAGCGCCTTCCGCGACCACCTGGCGTTTTAAAGTGCTCGGCAGCCTGTAAAATGCTGTCTTTGAAGTGTGATATTAGGCAGGAATTGCAGCAGGCAGTTTGAACTCCCGGTGTTCAGGGACTGATGTTGGCATCAACTCCCCTGCCCTTCCTTAAAATAGTGCTACAGGATCTTTACCATCAACTCGTGCAGTCAGATTTCACCTCCGTTCAATGTATCATATGAAAGGTGGCATGTCTGATAGTGCAGGACTTGTCCAGTGCTGAGCACAAAGCGCCGTCAGCTTTGATTTTTGTTCAAGCTCTGAAGTGGGACTTGCTTTGTCTCAAAAGGGCGGTGTCCTACCCTTGTTCCTAGGCAGTCCCTCAGAACCAAAGATGACTTTATTCCACTTCGGGGTTGTGACTCCTGATATAATGAAACAACCTAGTGCTGGATCTGCAGACTCTGCGGCAGGTGATGTTTAAAAAAGATGGTGGGTGTGGTGCCAAGGTTTTTTACAGACAATTTATGCTGATTGCATTTGGCCTCCAACTGGGCCTGAAGGAGATTTGAGCCACAGCTAACTGATGGGATGAGAATGCAGATCTTGAAATAAGCTATATATCAATCCAGTGCCTTAGATCGCTTGTCTATTAAATTTAAAAAAAAGACTTGGAGCCATTTATCCAAATCTCAAAATGCCCCAAAGAGCTTTACAACCAATGAATTGGTTTAGAAATTTAGTAACTAGTGTGATTAAGAAAATATTGGTGCACAGCAACTTCCCATAAACAATTATGTGACAAATGATCCAGATAATCTGGGTGAATATTAGCCAAAGCACTGGAGATAACTCTCGTATGGTCTTCAAAACTGTGGCCATGAGAGATTTTTGTGCTCATCTCAGGGGGATGAATTAGGCCTCAGTCTAATGTCTCATCTGAAAAATGGTGCTCCCAACAATCCACCTCTCTGTGATGAACTGAAATGTTCAGTTTTGGTTTGTGGTTCTGGGTTGGGATGTGAATCTGCAGTCGTCTTACTCAGATGAAATACATTTTAAAGTATCCCCACAGTTCAACAAGTGTGACAACAAGGGAGTTTTGTTTCTCTATTGGCTCAATGGGGAATAGACTTACTAAAAGATCCCCTGGCACTATTTCATAATAGCAGGTGAGTCATCTCTGTTGTTCCAGTTGTTATGCATCCTGCTATATTACTAAAATTAATGATCTTGCTGTTATCATGTTGCTGTTTGTGGGGGCTTGCTTGGTGTAAATTGAAAGTAGTGTTGCAACAGTGATTAAACTTTAAAAATAATTCACTGCCTATCAGCACTTTAAGATGTCTGGTGGTCTCTGCCTAAACACCAGTTTTGTGTTGTTGCGGAATGGGCAACACTGTGGACAAGTCAATAAAACGTTGGGCTACTTATAAATCTGTTTACTCCGGTTATTCTCCTGAGGGTATTAATCCTTGCTGCTAGATATTTCCATTGTTTTGTCAGCTATCTCAGCTGATTTGTGTTGGCTGATTCACAGCATTGGTTGTCAGTTATGCCAATTTCTCACCAGATACCCAAGTAGTTCAGTTTACAGAGGAGGGTATCGTGTTGAAATCTAGATGTGTTGAAACCAGTTATTGGCTTCCTGTTGTCATTCTGCTTGAAAGTGACAAGTCTTTTCAAACTAAAGATTAACACTGGGACTTTCTTTATAATTCACTACTGCACCAGGTACTGTCAATTAACTATTTATTTTGACAGGGTATCTTTGCTGATAATTTGGCTGCTATTTTAAATGGTAAAACCTAAAATTCAAATATGTTTTTGTTGCATAAATTATCTTAAAATTATAATACATTTATGCTATTTGGTCCATTGTCTTTGTTTAACTGGACCAATTTTGAATTTAATCTATGTCCTTGCCCCTCTCTGTGTCTTTTATTTTTCAAATACTGTAAGTACCTTTTTAAGTATTTCATTTCTTAGTTGGCACAAATAGCTAAACAGTTTTGCTTTATTATTGAAAAATAATTCTCAAAAAGCAACAACATACAAGGAAGGTTAGTTTAAACTGTAAGCGAAGAGTTTATTGGTTCATCTGCATGGTTGGGTTATTCATGAAGTATTAACAAGCAATGGGTTAAAGTTTATGTCTACAGTGTATCAACAAATCTTTTGCAAAATGGAAAAGTGGTTTAAAATAACTGATGTAGACTAAAATAATCATGTTGTGAAAAATCTACAAAATCAATTTGGAAGAAAATCATTATTCTTATTTTGGGCAGGTATCATGAACGACAGCCCTTCATTCCATTACAGTATCCACCAGATTTTTAATTGATTTCCAGAATTTTTGCCTCCATTGTTTTTCCTAAAGATCAATTTGATGTGTTTGTGCTTTACATGAAGATTTTGCTTTTTTTTTCATTTGAGCATAATGTTCCTTCCATCGCTGTTGTTTAATTGGAAGAAAGGTACTTCTAGTTGCCATTTATTGTCACCTACGTCTAAGTCTCAGTTGCCTCCTTTTGAAGTGAAAAGGCCTGAATTTCTCCAATCTTTTCTCAAAATCCAGTCTCCTAGCGATGCTGTTGATCTCATCTCCTTATTCTATATCGCCATTGACTTTGTTCCATAGTGACTCGGCATGTTAAGAAATTAATTCACTTCCTTACTTGATCTTTTTCTACTTTATATTCAGTTATTCTGCTCCACGTTATTGCTGATACAGTTACTTTTGGAGTATGCACGTGGTGTTTAACATGGTGATGTTCTGAAGGACCCTATATATTTCACTTTACAGGACAGATGGAACGTTCACTGTAAACGATGTTCCTTCTGGTTCATATGTGGTGGAAATAGTATCACCAGCCTATCGCTTTGAAGCTGTGCGAGTGGATATAACGTCCAAAGGTAAAATCAGGTAAGACTGAGCTAATCATTGACTAGTATTTTTAATTTCAGTTAATTTGAAATTGCTTTTTGCAAGGCTTGCATTTCTTAATATCCAGTTGTATTAGGTCACACTGCAGTAACTTTTCTTTATTTATATTTTTAAAATATATGTGAATCCATTACTGAGATGGTCACCAAGATCTAACAAAAGGCTGGGCCATTTTAAAGGGTTCTGATTCTCTTCTTGCGCATGAACTGTCCTCACCCTTTGCCAGAAGTATCTCAACTCAGTGTTCTGTCATGTCTGCCTCATCATTTCACTCTACTCCTTTCAAGAAATTCCCAAGGTTGAGAACCTCATGTTGTTTGGCAGGATCCTGCCTTCTGCCTAGCCTAGAGTGAGCTGTTACTCAGCTGCTTTATGGTGATTGTGCCCTCAGTCAGATTGCCTGTCCGTGATTGGCCTCTGCTGCTCTCAGTTACAATGGGACAGTCAATCCAATTGGTTAAAAATCACACAACACCAGGTTGTAGTCCAACAGATATATTTGGAAGCATTAGCTTTCTGAGCATTGCTCCTTCATCAGGTAGCTGTACGGCAGGATCATAAGGCAGAATTTATAGCAAAAGATTAGTGTCGTGCAACTGAAACAACATATTGAACAAACATAGGCTGCTGTTAAGTCTTTCAACTTTTAGAACTGCTTTTAAATCACGTTCTCAAGATAACTTAAGGTGGCATAAGCATGACGTGATGGCAGATTCAGCAGAGGGGAACTGAATGGCAGTTCCTTTCACTTTCCACCACTGGGCCATCCACTGCCACTTCAATTGAGAGAGTGACTACTGCTGGATAAGCTGGAAGATTAAAGAGGGGGCTAAGGCTAGAGGGAAGACAGCAAGGCGAAATACTAGTCTATGGCCGGTGTGGGGTCCAGAGCCGTGGACGAAGGTCAGAGAAGAATGAGAGTAAACTATAGATTTGGAGAGAGGCAGGGACTGGGTGCAGCTGAGACAGGAGACATGAGCCTTGATGATGATTGGTGGGTGGGGCCGGGAGGAGGTTTGTGGTTGCTTGGTGAGGAGACTGACTTGGACGGACTAGGGCCAAAAGCTCTCGGAAGTTTCACAAGTTATTAGACTTTTTGCTCAGGTTGGGTGGGAGGAAATAAATAGAGAAACTTTGCATTGAAATGGGATATTTTAATATTTGTTAATATATGTAAATTTTCCTTTGTTGTATCTCATTGCCAACTGAAATTACGTGCAAGTCCTGTTAGCGCTTCCTGTTAAAACTGTTCATGCCTATTCAGTTTCCTCTTTCATGCCAAATACTTTCCCCTCTTAACTTTAATTTGTTCAAAAGCTGAATGCCTTTTCATCTGGATACTACTTCCAGCAACATTTGGGTGGAATGTGAGCCAAAGTGGGTTTGGATGAAGCCAGAATGACAGCTGTCACACAGCCTATTCAAGTATGGATTTGAAGGATCAAGGTATATCCCAGTTAAGGGTTTGAGGGCTGGGATCCAGATCCTGAAGTCTGGGTCTTAATAGTGCTTCTCCATCGTATCAAACAATGTTTTGTCAAATTTTAGCCTTTATGAAATGTGTCCCATTTGTAATTCCACCTACCTATCATAGCTTAGAAATAGCTGTGTTTTTCCTCCGATTATGAAAAGTGCTACAATAATCTGAAACTTTGTCAAAAATCTCCAGGGAGAAGAGAGTGGAAGAGGGAATAAGTGATATGCTGAGTGGGGAAGGAGGCCACAAGTGAGTAGGTTTGTCTGGGGAGGGAAGGCAGGCATAACTGAGTGGAGTATAGAGCGCACACGCGCGTGTGTGTGTGTGTGTTTTCAGAGGGAAGGTTGTGGTGATGTGAGATTTACAGTTGAGTAACAAGGCACAGACTTGATTGAACATGACAGCATCTTATCATGATCCCTACAAACCCAGGACCCAGTTCTGTTTGATCTGGAGTCTTGCCAACATAACTCCTTTTGCACATGCTCAGTTGCTATGCTTAGAATGTCAATCTAAGATATAATTTCTTTACAAAGTGTGTGTGCATGTGTTGGATCTGTTTAGTGTGTGCGTCTGAGTGATGGGCAAAGACTTCTGAGTCTTCTATTCGCATGGTATATGAAGAATTTGGCAGAAATATACCTGAGTATATTAAATTACATTTTTACAAATTATTTTAAAATTATAGGTCTTGATATTTATATATGCTGATCTGTTACGCCCCACTAATAATATATAAAATGTTCCTTTGCTTTTTGCTGCTTTGTTTTTCCTGAAGTCTGGAGTAGTGTTAATTTGTAAACTCTTTGATATCTTTATATTTGTTCATGGATATGAGTGTCATTGGGTAATCCAGCCTTTTCCATTACTAAGTTACTCTTGAAATTTAAAATGGGATCAAATTGGAAGGTAGTTTGCAAAGCACTGGCAGAGCCTTTTGCTTTGCTTTGCATGTACATAATCTTGCAAGGTCCTATTTTGATGTTATTATGGAATTCATCCTGCATTCATTGGCTGCACTGAGATTGTGTGGGATCACTTTCATGACTTGATGTGAACGAATTGATCCATAGCCTTGACAAGAATAAAAGTGAATAAATTGAGGAATGATGTTATTACTCGCTTCGTCTGGCAATTCCACCCACCTGAAATAGTTTAGAAGCATTTGCAGTTTTCCTCAGATCATGAAAACCGCTACAATAATGTGATATTTTATCAAAATAATCAGTCCGCTCATCTTTGGCCACTAATTTTCAGACTGTTTTGCCTTTGACCACTCTTGCTCCCAGAAACTCCTTAAAATATACCTCTTTAACAAAGCTTTAGACTTAATACCTCCTCATGTGGCTTAGTGTCATACTTCATTTTCTAATGCTCTTGTGAAGGGCTCGGGCTGTTTCATTATATGAAAGGCACTTTATAATGTAAAAGTTGTTGCTGCTGCTGTGGTCTGAATAAAGTGATTAGTAATATTTAAAAGTTTTAACATTTTGGCTTTCTGTTTGGTTAAAGAAAATCTTCTGGCCGTCAAGTTGTTTCACTCTTCTAATAACTTTTCAAAAATTGTTTCCTTACAAGAGCAAGACATGTGAACTACTTAAAAGCATCTGAAGTTATTAGGTTACCATATCCCATACAAATCAAATCTACTGGCCCTCCGCCATATTTTCTGAAGAGAGAAACATGGGGCTGGACAGATTTCCTCATGAATCCTATGGTAAGTGTTTTTGAATTATGTAACTATGATTTTAGCCCTTTTCTATGAAGTACTTAGTGTAAATTTAGCTATTACTGAAAAAACGAGACTTTGTGAAAGCTTTTCATCTTGCAGTCATTAGGACAATTTACAAGAAATTGTCTCTGTAGAGTCCAGTTGACAACAAATATGCATTCTGCATTCATAAATACTGTTTTCCTTTCACATTGATATTTCTTGCAAATTGTTCTGATGGGTGCAGGATGAAATCCAAGATTCAATCTATCTTTTTCTTCCAGTAACCACACTACCTCATTTGGGACATGGACCCTCCTGTTCACATGCTATCTCTTGTTGTACAATTGTTGTCAGGTTCCACGCATGATAGGACTATTCCATCAGTGGCAAAAATGGCAGCAATTCTGCAAAAGCACCTCCCAAATTAGGGCCTTAATCATTTTTATTGGTTGTCTGTTTCCATGATGTAGTCAGCAGACCTGATTTCCACCCCCGCCCAAGTTGTCTTGGGAAACTCTGATGTTGGGAATTCATTGTGGAGCCGTCCTAAAGAAGCTGCCGAGTATTTTCTGCCCTCTCTGACTCAACCCCATGTCCAAGATGCTGATAAAACACAACTTTGTTTGTGTTCTCAACTGTTTACATGCTACCCTCCACCACAAAACTTAGATGCATTACAGTGATTCCCTTACACGTAAGGCATGAATATAAATTGTAAATTGCTGAGGCCCCAACACTGATCCTTGCGACACCAAGTCTGAAAACTTAAAAATATACTTTTGGCTTTTTCATCTATCTATGCTAATGTATTACTCCCAAAACCAAGAAGGTATCTTTGCAGCAAAATATCTGAATAGTCTTCACTCCAAACTATGCTGAATACTCACCTGTAATCTAATTTGAAGAGATTTTTACAATTTGACTGTTGTATTTTGTGCAGGTCATGATGATGATTCTTCCATTGTTAATCATCCTCCTATTGCCTAAAGTGGTCAACACAAATGATCCTGACATGAGACGGGTATGTATGCTGAGTTGAACTTTAAAAATCAACAATAACAGAAATTTTGTGCCAGTATGTTTTAATGGAAAAAAATTATATCCACTACTTCTATGTTTAAAATCAGTGGAAATAAATTTCCCCTAGGTAGTGCTAAATCCCAAAATTTACGTACATATCACAAATTAATTTGAGAGAACTGATCTTTTTTACATTTTATTAATGAAGAATGTGCATGCATTGTGAGGGAAGTAATGAAGTGTACTTAGATTATTGGGCACAAAACAAACTTGGTATGAATCATTTTACATTATCTAACTGAAAAAATAACTCATAATTTTGCATGGGTCTTGGGAATTCCACTTGTATCATTGGAGTTGCATAATTATCTGTGTTGCTTAACATAAGGGTGATCTTGAAACAGTTGCTTGGCTAAAAAAAAAAACTGAAAATGTGTTGCTGGAAAAGCGCAGCAGGTCAGGCAGCATCCAAGGAACAGGAGAATCGACATTTCAGGCATGAGCCCTTCTTCAGGAAGCGCTTCTTCTGATCTGCGCTTTTCTAGCAACACATTTTCAGCTCTGATCTCCAGCATCTGCAGCCCTCACTTTCTCCTTTAAAAAAAACTGACTTTAATATTGTAGATGGGTCTTCCTATTATAATGTGTTGTGAAAATTGTGCTGCCTGATCCATTCTGTCTTTGATATCGGTTCCAAATGACCAGTGCAGCCTGCCAGTTAATACCCTACTCAACACAGTTTGTCTTACTCAAAGGTAATCATAGGAAAGAGCGTTCATTTCTCCAAATCAATAGTTGTAGCTAGAATTAAGGAGGGTTACTAGCTGGGTTTTTTTATTTGAAGGCTAAAAAAATGCACACGCTTTACCTTTGGAAAATAATGTTTATATTGGTATACTGTAAATATTAGGTGCTGAAATACACAGTTTGTGTGTCCCAAACTCAGCCGGCTTTCGTCTGAACTGGTTCTGGTGCACTTAAAAACACAATTTTTATGATATTGTTATATGAATATAGGAATGAGATGCGTCCTGCAGTGTCATCACAATATATGTCTGCATTCTATTTCAGGAGATGGAGCAATCCATGAATATGTTGAACCCGAACCATGAGTTGCCGGATGTTTCAGAGTTCATGACTCGCCTTTTTTCTTCCAAGTCATCTAAATCTGGGAGTGGTAGCAAGGCTGGCAAAAGTGGTGTTCTGAAAAGGAGGTAGTCTTTCCTTCAACAAGTCGTTCAAGGTTATGACACACACAATGCCTGTTTATGCTCTTTCTGAAAAATAAATCGCCAGTAGAATAAATACTGAGAGCTTCTTACAAAGAAAAGTAAAATCTGAAACAAAGCATACTTGACATCTTGAAGACAAAGGGCTTGGTATTTATGTAAACAGTGAAAATTGTGTGCTTGCAGTGACTAGTATATTCTGGAGAATGTCTTATTTAATTAAGTGTAACTCAGAATAATTTCCCAGTTAATTTACTGCCACTTTTGGTAAGTATTTTTTAATACATTTCAGTGTGTTCAAGAAACTAAAGTAATATAAAACTGATTTTTTTCAAATCTCTGTTCAATTTCTTAAGTATGAGGCAATGGTATGTCTCAAATTAATGAAAAAATATTCAAGATAACTTGTTCTGGGCTATGTATATTTCAAGTGCACATAATAAAATAATACAGAAAAACCGTGTCTGTCATTCTTATTACAACCAAAACATCATTGATGAGAACTTTGTGAACAATATTTAGGAGCTTACAATCCTGATTTAGTATGTCATTTTTATTTTGTAGAAGCTGATTTAAACTGAGCATAATTATTCAGTTCAGTCTATAAGTCATTTTTACATTAAAACGTACAGTTTTCTTTAACAGCATTTCACAGCCTTTCAAACAGTTTTTTACTATTCACTTCTCGTTGAGGATCATTGCAGAGATTAGTTATTGCAGAAGAAAAATACATGTTGATAGTTCTAAAATTCTTTTTGTTTAAAGCTATTTCCGCCTGTCATGTAGCTGTGGTTTAAATTGTAACAGTGCATTGAATTTTTTTCTACTCCATTTGGTATCCTATACAGCTCTGTATAATTTTTAATTATTCCTTATTATATTTTATATATTTTTTCTTACCCATTACAGATATGTACTATTTTGACATGATAGAGCAGTTATTTACATTTACAGGTGATTTGTTTACATTTTGTCTATTATAGTTAATGTGAGCAAACGTAATAACTGAAGCCTGCAAATAATTCTCATACAAAGTTTCACTGCAAATGTATTTTATGTTGCCAAAATCGTCACCTAGCATAAACAAATTATGGATGTAGATTTGATCACTGAGTTGGAAGGTTTGTTTTCAGACGTTTCGTCACCATAATAGGTAACATCAGTGAGCTTCCGAATGAAGCACTCGTGCTGTAGCCTGTCTTCTATTTATATGTTTGAGTTTCCTTGGTGGTTAATGTCATTTCCTGTGGTAACATTTACTGTGGTAATGTCATTTCCTGTTTTTCTCAGGGATGATAAATGCGATCCAAGTCAATGTGTTGTTGATAGAGTTCCTGTTGGAATGCTATGCTTCGAGGAATTGTTTGTGTCTGTGTTTGGCTTGTCCTAGGGTGGATGTGTTGTACCAGTCGAAGTGGTGGCCTTCCTCATCCATATGTAAGGATACTAGTGATAGTGGGTCATGTCTTTTTGTGGCTAGTTGATGTTCATGTATCCCGGTACCCATTTACCACCCCCTGAGGAAAAGAACGGGAAATGACATCACCATAGGAAATGATATCACCAACCCAAGGAAACTCAAACATACAAATAGAAAGCGGGCTCCATCACCAACGCTTCATTCGGAGGTTCACTGAAGATGTTAACTAGTATGGTGCCGAAACGTCTGAAAATGAACCTTCCAGCTCAGCAAGCAAACCTACATGAACCTTAGCCTGAGCTACAAATCTCAAAACGCAATAAACCAATTTTAATACAGGACTTAATTGAAGGAGACCTCTCCAAATCTAAATAATTTTTGTGGAGGGTGTATCGGTACATTTTATGAGCAATGCATGTTTTTGAGCTCCATTTAAGATCAAGAATGTTTGGTGTAACTATTTGGAAGAAAATGAGTAGCACGTGGATGGTAATGTAGGACCTTTAAACAGCGTACCCTGTAAATGGCTAAAGTAAATCAAAGTTCCTGCAGGTTGAAGTTCGATGCTGCTAGCTTGCTCAGCTTGATGATTTGAACCTGAATGAGCTTATACTTAAGGCTTCTCACATACATACAAATATTGAACATTTTAAAGAGCATCTAAATGTAAATTCTATTCTGTAAATTAACTTTCTAGTAAAACTTTGCAAATTATTGTCTTTGTCATGTTGCAAGTCAATAAATAAGCTAGAAGTTTAAGCTGGCATCCAAAGAAAAATCAGCAGTTTGACTGTTTTTGCTTTCTATTGCAGGTCAGTATTAAATCCCCATTGTTCCTTTGCAATTTTTTTTTGAATGGTGATGTATTTCATTTCCGTTAGCTAGTTTCTTGTGGTGTATCTGTTATTTGTAATTTGCTCAAATCACAGTAAGTGTTAAATATCGAATTCCAGGAACAGTTTCAAATCAGCTGCAAATGTAACTGGTAATTGCACACAATAAACTTTGATTTTGCTGGCTACAAGACTTTGATGATATGGAATTGTTCCAGACTCGTGTAACTGGAAATGCTTGGACACTTATTTTCAAATATTTGTGAACTGTGCAAATGTTGACACATGCACCCAGCTGCCTCCATTCTAATGCTAGGAAGGATAGCACGTGCTATCCAAATGAAAATTTATCATTTGTAGAGGCCTTATTAATATGTCAAACAGAAACATTGAACAAGACTATAATGTGAAATTGTGAGACTGTAATCATAGATGATATGTGGCTTTCGCTCATTCGAAGTGACAGGCATTTTTTGTTTGATTCTGAGCCCCAGACTATGCTGGACTATAATGGTTTCCAAGACAATTCATGACACGAAGCAATCCTATAGCATTGTAAGCAATGAGAGTGTATTACACGTATTGTGTTTAGATCAAAATTTGATTTTATGCAATAGTGATAAATGGGTGTCTTTTATTTCTCTGCTATTTGACTGAATTGCAGAATATGTTCAGCACCATATTTTCTACACTTTCCAAAATCTGACACAATCAAATTTCAAATCACTGCACGTAACAATTATGGTGTCTTGGATCACAAAGTGTATACAAGTGGTCCTTCAGATTCAGTTGAATGTAGTTAAGAGAAGACAACACTAATTTACTTAAATATGAACATTTATTAAGTAAATAAAAGGCGAGGAATAAAAAGCCTCATGCCCTTCTGCCTGTTGGGATCCATTCAATCGATGACTGGTCTACAGGCTTAGGTTTCTGCCTGGCACCAAATGCGATCTTAGTCTGAGATGAAGTCCAACAACTTGGAACAAGTCTCTGTCTATCTCTATCTCTCACCCTGTCAGCGTACAAACATGTTGATTGTATGGGCATGTACAGAAATGTTAATGGGACTCATTCAAGGTCATGCAGCTGTCAAATAGCATTATCAATTTTAGCCCATCCTGTACATGTGGTATTTGTTACGTGCCCAGTACCTTTGTTTGAAATTTTGCTTGATTTATCTTCACAATTGTCAGGGTGTTTTCCTTTGCAGACATAAATTGGCTGGTAACTTTTTTCTGTGTAATTTCCCTGTTATGTTTTCACTTAATTATTTTCAAATAAAATCTATAAATAATCATTCTAATTTGCCCACTGGAAAAGCTAACATTGTCTTGCACGTGCAGTCAACATACACATTTATATGATTCTGTTTTTAGACTAGTGTATCTAACCATAATTAAATGTATTACTTTGTGAATTGGCATTTTAAGTGAAACTGCAGAATAATTCTAATTCATTCCATCTTATAGATGCGTATATGTATTATAGTATTCCTTTCTAAAGGTTTTTTGTAAACTTTAGCAAATTGTTAAAGATTCTAAATGTCTTTTGGTACATTATATCTTCTGTGCAATTAAAGTAAATGACTAACTGCAAAGGAGTTGTTTCACATCTGAAATTCATAGCTAAATGAGATGGGGATATTTTTCAGATGGATGAGCTGAAATGTGCTAAAAACCACCTTTTCACCTTTACAACTTTTGAAAAATTAATTTTTCAATTATAATTGCACAAATGCTTATTAAAAGTTTATTTAGTGAATAATTCCCTCACCTCCAACTTTGTCACCTCTTTACACAAAGGTAGGCTTTGAATTTTTTTTAGTCTATGATATGGCTTGTAGATGTCACTGGATAAGGCCAGCATTGTGGCTATCCCTAATTGCCCTTGAACTGTGTGACTTGTTATCTACAAGTTTTTTTTTTCCTAATGCTTTACTGTTCTAAAATTCTTAACTGTTCACGTCCGGGTCTATTCCAAATCTGCAAACTCGCAATAAAATGAAGATAAACAAACTTTCCAATCTTCCATACCACGAACAAAACTCAAAAATGAAACAAAAACTGTCTGTCCATTCTTAAGACACAATTTAGAAATATGAATCCATCTTAAAGCAATCCATGCATCTCCAACCTTTGAACACAGGTTCCCAAATGATATTAAAGCCAGTTTAGAGTCCAATGACATTACCATGTGATTTAAGATGTATAGCAATGATGGTAGATTTTAGGGCAGTATGGTGGCTCAGTGGTGAGTGCTGCTGCTGCCTCTCAGTGCCAAAGACTCTGGTTCAATTCTAACCTCGGGTGATTTTGTACAAACTCCACATAAAAGTTCTCCTAGTATCTGCATGGGGTTCCACGGAGTGCTCTGGTTTTCTACCGCACCGCGAAGATGTGCAAGTTAGGTGAATTGGCCATTGCTAAATTGCTCCATCGTGTCCAGAGATGTGCAGGCTAGGGAGATTAGCAATGGGAAATCCAGGGATTAGGTAGTGATCTGGATGGGATATTCTTTAGAAGGTCAGTACAGACTTGATGGGTTGAATGGCCTCTCCCCACACTGTGGGAATTCTATGTTTTATGTCTTAGACTTCCTTAAAGGACATTTTTGAACCAGGTCAATTTTTACAACAATTCGTGGTTTTGTGATTAGAGTTAACACTTCATGATTACAATTAACACTGAGACTAGCTTTATATACAACATTTTCAATTGAATTTTAAGTTCCATTAGCTGCTTCAGTGGGTTTTGAACTTTTGTCGGCAGTGACATTACCATACCACTGCCTGCCCTAAATTGATGAACACCAATAGCCTTTAATTAGCACAAACAAATGCTGACAATGTATTCAACTAAGCAGAGCCTGCTGATACATTCAATTAGAAGGTGTCTTACACTAGCTTTATCATTTAATCACCTCATGTTAACGTGCATACTTTCAGACTGGACACTGGATAAGAAGTGAAACCAGGAAACTGATTATTCTCTACGTAACTGTTGATCAACAGAACACTGAACTTGTGGGATCAAGCTGGGGCTTTTCCAGTCTGTACTGTTCTGTTAGTTCTTATGTCTTCACTGGCTGAAGCACTGATGCAGGAGAAAACAAAAATAAATTCTCTAGTTATTGCAAAGTTTAAAAATCACACAACACCAGGTTTATTTGGAAGCACTACCTTTTGGAGCGCTGCTCCTTTAGGTGATTGTGGAGTATAAGATCATAAGACACAGAATTTACAGCAAAAGTTTACAGTGTGATGTAAACTCTTATTGAGTACACACCCAGCATCTTCAACTGCTCCTCATAGACAAGCCCTTCACCTCTGCAAGTAATCTTGTAAACCTCCTCTGAACCCCCTTCAATGCCACAGATCCTTTCTTAGATATGGGACCCAAAATTGCTCAGAACAATTGCCCCCTCTGCAGTCTGACCAGAGCCTTCAATTATATATTGAAAAAGACCTGGATCGTTTAAGTCTCTTATCTTTTAGAAACACGATGTTGGTTTCAGTCCTTTCATATGTAAATTGCAAAATTTTGTTTAAAAGTTACATTCTGTAGTGAATGTTAACAATTGGTGTCATGTGAGAGAGACTCCCTGAGATTCTTGTAGAGAGAGGAGGAAAACTTCTTCAAGGCAGGCATCCTTGCAAGAGGATTCGCAATAGGGTTAAAATCAACGAGGTAATAACAATGACTGCAGATGCTGGAAACCAGATTCTGGATCAGTGGTGCTGGAAGAGCACAGCAATTCAGGCAGCATCCGAGGACAGGCAAAATCGACGTTTCGGGCAAAAGCCCTTCATCAATTGGTGTCATGTCAGCCCAGATAATGCATTTGAGGTGTGAGACAGTCTCTCACAGGACAGCTCACACCTCAAATGTATTATCTGGGCCGACATGACACCAGTTGTTAACATTCACTTGAGAATGTAACTTTTGAAAAATGTTTTGTGGTGTACATATGAAAGAACTGGAACCAACATGATTTTTCTAAAAGATGAGACTTAACAAACAATCCAGGTCTTTTTCAAATATATAATTTCAGTTACACAACACTGTAAATCTTTGCTATAGATTGTCTTACGATCTTATACTCCACAACCACCTGATGAAGAAGCAGCGCTCCAAAAGCTAGTGGTTCCAAATAAACCTGGTGTTGTGTGATTTTTAACTTTCTACACCCCAGTCCAACACTAGCATTTCCAAATCATGAATAGTTATTGCAGTCATTGTTAAACATTCAAGGATTGAAAAGAAGAGAATTTGGTACATGTCTACTATTACTGCCTCCATTCCACTTCTTGATGCATTTGATGCCTTCATGAATGAATGTTCCCCATTTTAGTTGGTCACAAGCCAAGGTCTCCCACATGGCAGTGGGAATGTTTGATTTCTTCAGGCATGTTTTATGGATAACCCTTAAGTGTTTCCACTGCCCCCCCCCCACGAGTCTCCATTCTTAACTAGGTTCCGACTGTGTTAGTTGCTTCAGGAGTCGGGATAGGAGTTCAAACAACTTAATCTGCTCATTGCAGCTTTAATTGAGTGATTTGTGTCTTGATGCTGGGCATATTGGTCTAATAGAGCATGCTGCAGTTGGATTGTTCTTCTTGTTACTAGATTTGGAAAATCTCATTAAGGCACCAGTGCTAGTACTTCTCCAGTGCTTTGAAATGTTTGCCTTTACTGTATTAAACACAACAGTAAATCGCTCCCAGATTTCTGCATGTTGCCTCTTATGCCTGTAGGTGGCACTATTGTAGATAATTCCAATACTTATTATGTAATGATTTAGATTTTCTGATTAAAATGACAGCAAGGTTAACAATATTTATTAAAGTAAAAATCTATTATTGAGGCTGTTGTAAGGCTCTGGTCAGACTGCAGAGGGGGCAATTGTTCTGAGCAGTTTTGGATCCCATATCTAAGAAAGGATCTGTGGCATTGAAGGGGGTTCAGAGGAGGTTTACAAGATTACTTGCAGAGGTGAAGGGCTTGTCTATGAGGAGCAGTTGAAGATGCTGGGTGTGTACTCATTAAGAGTTTAAAAGATAAAAGGGGATTCTGATTGAAACTTATAGAATATTGAGAAGCCTGGATAGAGTAGACATGGAGAGGATGTTTGCACCAGTGGTAGAAACTAGGATCTGAGGGTACACCCGCAGACTGGTGACCCTTTAGAACTATAATGAAGAGGAATTTCTTGGCCAGAAGGTGGTGAATCTGTGGAACTCATTGACACAGATGGCTGTGGAGGCCAAGCCATTTGAGTATTTAAGACAGAAGTAGATTTGTTCTTGACAGCAAAGGGATCAAAAGTTAAGGAGAGAAGGGGATTGAGAAACAAATCAGCCATGATGAAATGTTGGATGAGATTCAATGGTCCAAAAGGGCTAAATCTGCTCCTATATCTAGTCTTACAATTTACCTACTTATTTTTTGCCCATTCTTTGTCAAAGATGTTCCAATATTGTTAAAATTTAGATTTGTGGGGCATATATCTTAAGGGTGAGACATTGCCTACCTCCACTTGTGGGAAGGTCTGTCAGATCAAGTGCCAATCAGGTACTTAAGCAATAGCCTCATGATCCTCTTGGCCAATCAGGTCCTGCAATATGCCAGCCACCTGAAGCTACTAACCAATCACAAGTCAGCAACCATCATTTCAAGGACCAAGGCTGCTGGCTATGTGGCAGTGTGGAAGACTGGGAGCAGCAGGAGAGTATGAGATTTTGGAGGTGGATGTATTATAGGATGGGGTTGTTGGTAGGAGCAAAGCAGGTGTAGCCCACCCCAAACTTTTGCTCCAATCTGGGGTCATGGAGGACAATCAAGAGCGTTCACAATGCAATGGCACGCCACTCCTGCAGAGCTGTCTTTTCTCTTGCCTATATCGAACAAGGTTAGCGAGGCTGATAGCAGGTTCAAACACATAAGTGGTTTCTTATGTATCTTCCTTAAGTATCTGTCTTGTGATGGGTGTGGACTACCAACTATGGAAATCCCACCTTGAACCTAACTAAAAGTAACAGGAAGGAGGGGGCAAGCATCTCCTGATGCCTACCCTCTACCTGCTCCCCCCTCCCCACCCCAATTATTTGTCTTTCAACATTTTCCCTGCCAGTTCAAGAAAGGCAGGAGATTCCACCTTTTATTTCATATTTTATGCCTGATTTGACATTTAATGAAAAGGATTTTTGGCTACCATTCCCTGTTTCAGACACTGTGCTACTCATTAACATATCTTTAGCCTGATTTAGCTGGTCTTATTGGTTATTGGAGTTTCCCCAGTCATACAGAAATGGAGGGCTGGACCTTTATGGTAGCTGGCCGGCAGCCAGGAACACATGGAAAAGCAATGATAGAGTGAAACTTGTTTGTTCATCGCATACTGCAAAATCTAGCCTGAAGTTTCAATCCAAAGCATTATCTCTAATTTTGTATCTGATAATTACTTATTGTCAAAGGTGAACTCTGATATAAATATAAACCTACCACAAACATATCACTTATTACACAGTGACCTTGTTGAGGGAAACACTCCTAGTAAGGATTATTGAATGCCTGATCTAAATGTTTTTGGACACAGTCCTAGGAGCAGTTTTAACCCTAGCTCTATCCTTAATACTACATAGTCATAAGTCATGCCCATCTAGAAATTACACCATAAAATATAGGTGCAAAAATCAGGCCATTTAACCCATCGAATCTGCTCTGCTACTCAATCATGGCTGATAAGTTTCTCAACCCCATTCTCCCGCTTTCTCCCAATAACCGTTGATCTCCTTGAAAATCAAGAACCTATCTATCATTGTATTAAATATACTCAATGACTTGGCCTCCACAGCCTTCTGTGGCAGTGAATTCCATAGATTTACCAGTCTCTGGCTGAAGAAGTTTCTCCTTATCTCCATTCTAAAAGGTCTTCCTTTTACTCCAATGCTACGCCCTCAGGTCCTAGTCTTTCCTACCAATGGAACCATCTTCCCAACATCTACTCTATCCAGGCCATTCAGTATTCTGTAAGTTTCAATTAGATCCCCTCCCTTGTCCTTCTAAACTCTTCAAGTATAGACCCAGAGTCCTCAAAAATTCATCATTTGTTAAACTTTTCATTTCAGTTTAGTTGTTGAGTGCCACCCATAAAACGTTTTCCTCTGAAGTTGTCAAATTATCTCCTCCACTTCTCATCCATTAAATATCAGCTTTCCGTAAATTAACCACCGCTCCCTCTCCGCGTATTGAACACTAAAGTTTGACCAAGTCTTGGGTCCTACCATCTACCAGGGAATGGAAAGTCTCCCCCATGCCTTCAAATAGCTCCACTCTCACACATCAGCAAGTCCAACATAAAGGTTAAGAATTCTCAATGTGCAAGTCAGAGTAAGTACCTGGAGACTTCAGCTTATGTCTAGGTGCAGGAGCCTCATTAGACAATAGCATCTCAGGACATGATCATGGACACCTGGCCAACCCCTCCCCCAAGAATACATGTTAATTGGTGTCCAATATGTGTCAGCCTCTAAGAACTTTAATGGTGCATCTGTGATCCATTTACATGACATTTATGCATTTTATTGCTGGACCTTGGGCTGCACTTGTCATGCTGCAGCAAGGTCACTGTGTACTCAGGGATGTGCACGCAGCCCCATGGCCTGGACCAGGGACTACATTTCTGGGCTGTTCACTTGCTCCCTTAGTACTCACTCACTTTGAGCCTACCTAGATGCTCACAGCATCTCAGTGTTGCCCTGCATTTTTGGGCCTTGCCCCTCACCGGATGTACCTAGCTCAATGTACTGTTATATAGCCATTTAGCACAGCCACACGCTTGTCATGTCATCAACAGTCCTCAGTCAAGTGAAGGGAGATAGCCTTCTGTCAGGGCATACCAGCACATTGAGAGCATCTTCTGAAACCAGTCCATCGGCTTGAGTGTGATCAGTCAGCTGAATGGTGAGAAGCTGAATGCCGTACTGTGGAATGTTTTCATCCTAAATGAGAATCAAGCAGGAACTAAAAGAGATGAAAGTGAATGTCCAAAATTGAGGGTTAGGCAATGCAGGGTTAGTGCAGGGGTTCGGGTGGGTGACAGCAAGTAGGGAAGATATTGTGGGGCAATGGCAAGAATGGTATAACATGTGCTTGGTGGGATGTGGGTGCATTAGCAGAGAATGAGTGCAAGATATCAGAAAGAAGATTGTGGCACTTATACCTTCTGAGTGGGGAAGGTGATTTACCTTTTTAGTTTGTTGACACTGCATAGAGCCAGGTGATAACTTCATAGCAGACCTCATATGTGGCCTCCATTGCTGATTCCAGGGGAAGATGATGTCCTACCTCTACACCATCCTGTCAGCCAGGATATCCCAGCAGAGGTCTGTTGTCCCAGGGACAAAAATTGGAAATTGAAGGGTGACTCCATATGTGTGGGATAGATAATTAGTGAGACATGATGAGAAAACTCCGTGAAACTCAATGAAACTGACAAAAATAATGCTTCAGTCCAAAGATACTGAAGTCCAAGGATTCTCGCTTGCACAAAGTGTAAACGCAAATCTTGCTGCATCCATCAAAGATTATGAACTAATAAAACATAACCATAAATCAACCCCAGTTGGGGAAATTTCCAGGTGGAAGTGAACAGGAAATACCTACCACACACCCAGCCCTGCCTTACTGAGAAAATTCAGCTTCATAGAAAGGAACGCCTACTCACCATCACCACTGCCTTCCACCTTACTGCAGTAAGCAAGCTTCACTGCTCATGTTCCATATTCCCATCTTCCACCTCCACCTCATTTTTCTTACATCTCCTGTGCACTTTCTCCAAACACATTTCTCCTCTCGTCCTGCCTCCTTGCTCACCCATTTTCAATTATCCTCCTGCCTTGTAAACTGGATCTGAATACTGCACTTGGTTTTGTCTCAGTATTTGCAACACTGTGGAAGATTGATTAGTAGCTGTTAGTACTAAATATGTCAGGAATAGCTAATGACAAATTTTTGAAAATTTTAAAAGATGTTGCAGTTAGGCTGTATGTTTCAAACATTCTCGACATTATTTCAATTTAACTAGAATGTCATCTACTTGCGATTACAGACCCTGAATATTATTGAAAAGGGAGATATTTTTCTGAAGCACTTCAGCAGAACAAACACAAGAGTGCCAAATTTTAAACAATCTCAGAAAATTATATCACAGGAGATGGGGATGTTGATTGGTTGATAAGTTGACTGTGAAGATGTTACCAATGAGAAAGTAATGGGAACTACAGTAACTTTTCTCTTCCTACTCTTACCACTAAGCGGACGGTTATAAGTTCAAGCCCCGCTTCTAGTATTTCAGCACAAAATTTAGGCCCACACTCCAGTGTCGTACAAAGAGAGCATTGCTCTCGTGGAGGTTCTGTCTCTTGCATGGAGCATTAAACTGATGTTTCACCTGCCCTCTTGAATGGATTCCATTACACTGTACAAAAACTACAGAAATGTTCTCTATGGTAAGTTGGTCAACGTTTAATTTTATCGAGCGGAAATGTTGCAGGATCACATGAGAATTCCAGGGCGAGGCCTATCTTGAATCAGGAACAATTCAGTGTTAGGTTCCGGGTATTGAGTTGAAATTCTCATGAGTCAGTGGAGAGTTCCCTATTAAAGGAATTATTGCTCATTAATGACCTTATTAACTGTAGATCTTCTTATTAATATGCAGATTTTTATTGTAACTAGACACCAATGTCATCAAATGACATATTACTCATTCAATGCTGTTTACTGAGCCACCTAGGGAATCATATGTCACATTTTCCTGTATACAGCGATGAATATATTTCAAAGGTGCTTCATCAGCTGTTAACTGCTTTGAAATTTCTGAGGTTGTGAAATGTATTTTATAAAAGCCAGTTTTTTCTTAAATGTAGTTCAAAGTGTATAGATAAGAGCAATTGTTGAAATCCTGCAAACTGACAATGTTGGAATTCAGTAACTGATAGCAACTTGGAATTGAGAACTTGTTGCACATTGGACTGGAGGATCAGCACCTGCCAAAGTTCAGAGAGATCGCACGTAAACAGCAAGGACAGCTGTGCTGCTTGAGAAATCTTTTTTCAGCTAACCTGAGATTTGTCTGCATTGTATCAACTTCATTTCCTTAATTTTGAAAGGTAAGACAGAAGCTGCAGTACATTTGTGCAGGTTCTCATTGGAATGATTACTTTTTTTTAGGACTGAGACAAGAAAGCTGACATATAAAGGTGATCCTTAAAGTAATCAGTAACTCTCAAAATGCTCTGGATTATTTAAGCATAGAATATAATTCCAAGCAAGGGTATGATTTATAAATTATTTGTATCTGAGATTGTTACATATATTCTGGTCTGGATTCTTCCGTTTAACTGCAATTAATCGTTTGTTTCACAGTTTACCAGTTGAAAGCTCGGAATAAAAAGTGAATAATTATGTATTATCATTTATAGCCATTTCTTACCTATTTTTGCCGGATGGATTGTTTCATTCACATTGTTGATTTCTCAATAATCTGTACCAGAAAATGCTCATTACAAGTTAATGGCTTTTGCAATGTATCAGGGGGCAATGTCAATTAGACTTTCTCCTCCCAAGATTAGTATTCCATGAAGCTCTACGTAAGAACTGTAGCCAGAATTGTAGAAACCCATCAGAACTCTAGTAGTCAAATTGGACTGACAGGTAGTTTCTAGACTCCATTTGTAACATCTGGTGTTGAGGCCAAAGCTGTTGGCAGGAGGCTGTCTGAAAGCTCAAACTCCAAGTGAAAAAAAAATTGTAAGAAGAAACAGCATAAATGGGGAAAATCTTTAATCCAACAACAAGTAAATGTTTGACACAAACTTAATCATTTTTTGTTCAGTTACAGTTTCCAGACCGATTGAAAGAAATTGTAGCCATGAATCTGTGGGGCTTTTTCACCTGCATTCTACTTATGTTGCTGAAGTGCACCATTTTGACAAGTGCTGAACTATCTATAGAACTGAAAAATGCCCAGCTCCTGTCTTCAAAGGATTATGCTGATATCATCAATATGGAACAGAAAGATGGTAAGTTTGAATTAACTTTCAGTTCAAGGTATTGTGAATATCATTGTGTGTCAATAATGCACTAACCATTATATCCCCTTGCTCATTCTTACCACATGACATTATACAGTGTGATTACAGATCAGGCTTTTATTGGCATGTTATTTTATCATTGAAAAAGTCTGTAAGAATTGGCCAATAGAAAAATAAAGTACTTAGAATAAACTAATTATTTGTAAGAGCTCATGTTACAGAAATGATATTATTGAGGGTTCAGAAGAGCTTTACCAGGAGCTTGCTGGGAATGGAGGGTTTGAGTTATGAGGTGAGGCTGGATAGGCTGGGACATTTTTTCATTGGAATGTAGGAGAAATAACCTTATAGAGGGTTTATAACATAATGAGGGATATAGATAAGGTGAATGGCAGGTACCTTTTCCCTCACATGGGTGATTTCAAGACTAGGGGACATAGTTTTAAGGTGAGAGGAGAAAGATTAAAAAAAACAGGCCCAATCTTTTGCACAGAGAGTGGTTTGTGTATAGGATGAACTTCCTGGGAAAGTGGTGCATATGGGTACAGTTACAACATCTAAAAGACATGTAGGTACGTACGTGTACGTACGGGCGGCACGGGGGCACAGTGGTTAGCACTGCTGCCTCACAGCGCCGGAGACCCGGGTTCAATTCCCGCCTCAGGCGACTGACTGTGTGGAGTTTGCACATTCTCCCCGTGTCTGCGTGGGTTTCCTCCGGGTGCTCCGG
>NW_025211964.1:0-25000 GCF_004010195.1 Chiloscyllium plagiosum
TTACTGTCCTCTGGGTAATAAATGCCGGCCTAGCCACATCCCAGGAATGAATTAAATAAATCTTATTGAATGTGACTTTGAACATTTTTCTGCTGTGGAAGGGTTTTAGGACCCTGGAGCAACCTTGCATTGATGTCTCAAAGTTACTCTCAGTTGGGTATAAATAGTGCAGTGTGGGCAGAGTTAGGTAGTGCATGAGGTAGACAGATGCACATGCAGTGAAGGGTGTGGAGTAGACCAACTAGAATTAAGAGATGTTCCTGTGTTCCTATGTTCCTAATACATAAGTGACAGAGAGAGAGATACATTCTGAGTCAAGAAGATGGTTTATTGTATAAGAGATTATTTTAGATTTGAAAGACTTTAGATTGAGGCTGGGGCTGGCATGAATATGAAAGAGATCTGCAATATGTGGGCATTGCTGGCTGAACCAGCATTTATTGCCCATCCCTAGTTGCCCTTGAGAAAGTGGTAGTGAACTGCTTTCTAAAGCCATTGCAGTCCATATGCTGGAGGTAGACCCACAATGCTCTTAGGGAAGGAGTTCCAGAATTTTGGCCCAATGTCATTGAAGGATAAGTCAGGATGGTGAGTGGCTTGGAGGCTAACTTGCAGTGGTGGGGGTTCCTGTGTGTCTACTGCCATCGTCCTTCGAGATGGAAATGGTCATGGGTTTTGACGGTGCTGTCTAAGGATCTCTGGTGAATTGCTAAAGTGCATCTTGTAGATTGCTGGAAAAGCATTGCAGGTCTTGCAGCATCTGTGGAGATAAATCAGAGTTAATGTTTCGGGTCAAGTGACCCTTCTTCAGAACTGGTTGTGGATAGTACACACTGCTACAAATGAGGGTCGGGAGTGGATGTGGTGACAACAAAATGGCTGCTTTGACCTGGATGATGTTGAGTTTCTTGAACGTTGTTGGAGCTGCACCTATCCAGGCAAGTGGGGAGTATTCCATTGCACTCCTGTCTTGTGCCTTGTGGATAGTGGCCAGACTTTCGGGGAGTCAGGAAGTGAGTTACCCGTGGCAAGCTTTCTGGCCTCTTCCTTAGGCTTAATTTGTAGCAAAGAGGTTTTTACACAAACCAAAGTGTACAGGAAGTGCTTGACCTTGCCTTCTCCTCAGCCACTCTGTATTGAACCCAAACTTATGGATGTGGATATAGAACTCTGAAACTTCACAATCTTCCAGGTGAAGAAATCTCTTTCCCTTTCAGTCCTAAATGCCCTGCCCCTTATCCTGAGACTGTCACCCCTGGTTCTGGACCTCTATATTTCTCCATGATTCCTTTATTCATTCACAGGACGAAGGCGTTGCAGGCTTGGCAGTATTTATTGCACGTTCCTAATTGCCCAGAGGGCAGTTTAGAGTCAACCACATTTGCTGTAGACCATATGTAGACCAGACCCAGTAAGGATGGCAGTTTCCATCCCTAAAGGACATTGGTGAACCAGATGGGTTTCCCCAACAATTGACAATGATTTCACGGTTCATTATTAGACTCTTCATTCCAGATTTTTAAAAGAAATCAAAATTGAATTCAAAATCAACAATCTGCCATGACGGGATTTGAAGTCAGGTTCCAGAACATTATCGTGGTCTCTGGGTTAATAGCCCAGTGATAATACCACTGGGCACCACCTTCCCATGATTTCTGTTAGTCTTTTGTTACCCTTGGCTCTAAACGCTCTCCTTTCGTAAAGCTAAAATTGGAAAGGCCTCACTGGTAAAACTTGCTTGCAATTCCCATTACATCATCTCCCCAAACTGGCTTTGACTTGTTACCAGACATGCCCCAAGAGAAATGAGAGTTGACACCTTCCGGGGATTACTGAGTTCTTATAAGGATCTTTTCTCCAGGCAGATCAGAGGAGTGAGCCATGGTTAAGACAAGTGGAGTCATAGAGCGCAGAAACAGACCCTCGATCCAACCAGTCCATGCTGACCATAATCCCAACTAAAACTAATCCCCCTGTCTGCTCCTAACCCATATTTTCCAAACCTTCCCTATTCATATACAGGGGTGGCACGGTGATTAGCACTACTGCCTCATAATGCTAGGGCGCTGGGTTCAATTCCAGCCTTGGATGACTGTTTCTGAGGAATTTGCACATTCTCCCCATGTCTGTGTAGGTTTGCTCTGGTTTCCACCCACAATCCAAAGATGTACAGGTTGGATGAATTGGCTGTGCTAAATTGCCTATGGTGTTAGGGGTCTGGGTGGGTTACTCTTCAGAGGGTCAGTATGGACTTGTTGGGCCAAAGGGCCTGTTTTCATGCTATAGGTAATCTTATCCAACTGTCTTTTAAACATTGCAACTGTAACCACATTCCACACATGAATCACTCTCTGTGTTTTCAAATAACTTTTTAAAATCTTTCTCCTCTCATCTTAAAAACATGTCCACTAATCTTGAAATACCCTACCTCAGGAAAAACATACCTACCATTCACATTATGGTGGCTCAGTGGTTAGCACTGTTGCCTCACAGCACCAGGGCCCCAGATTTGATTCCAGCCTTGGGCGACTGTCTTGCTGTTTGCATATTCTCCCCGTGTCTGTGTGGGTTTCCTCCGGGTTCTCTGGTTTCCTCCCACAGTCCAAAGATGTGCAGGTCAGGTGGGTTAGGGTTACAGGGTAAGAGGGTGTGGGATGCTCTTTCGGGGGTCGGGGGGGAATCAGTGTGGACTTGATGGGCCGAATATCCTGCTTTCACACTGTATGGATTTAATGATTCTATGAATAACTTTCAATTCCAGATCTGTAAATTCAGTTGAAATTCTAGTAGTGGTGGGATTTGATCCTGTGTACTCAGAGCATTAATCTGGCGTCCTGGGATGACCAGTCCTGTGACATTAGCACTTGGATCATCCTTCTGCATAATTCCAAAAAATCCTAATGTTCATAGATGACAAGCCAGTCATTTGGAAACAGCTCCCTGCAGTACAGATGCTCAGAGTTCTTTCTTGAATAAAGTTATTATATTTCTGAACTGAGCACCTTCTGGATAAATTGTCACTCTGGAGAATGGGTCTCTGCAAGGCTGAGAATGATGTAGGAATTCCTTCTTGCTTGCCGCATAGCCCAAGTGAGTCCTGAAAATAGCTAGATTGTGGAGCAGTGAAATACTGCAGAAGCTGTTGATAGGACAGGGGAAAATTAGATTCGATTAGATTCCCTACAGTGTGGGAACAGGCCATTTGGCCCAGCCGGTCCACACCAACCCTCTGAAGAGTATCCCACCTAGACTCCTTTCCCTACCGTATATTTACCCCTGACTAATGCACCTAACACTGGCGTGGCCAATTCACCTGGCCTGCAGGTCTTTGAATTGTGGGAGGAAACTGGAGCACCTGGAGGAAACCCGCACAGACTGTGTGCTAACTCTACACAGTCACCCGACATGGGAATCGATCCCGGGTCCCTGGCGCTGTGAGGCAGCAGTGCTAACCACTGAGCTACCGTGCCATCCCGGTGATCAGCAACTAATCCTGCGACAAGAAATATTTTGACACCTCGTTGGTTGTTCCTTGTTCTGGTTGTATCATGCATATTCTAAATGATAGATAGCACTGAGGCGATCCGCTTTCAACTGAGGAGCTGTTCCAAAAACACGAGAATTCGCCGCTGGGTTCCGAGTAATCTGACAGTGCTTCTGCATAGCTCTTGGGTTTGTCAAGCAATAAAGAGCATCTTATAGCAGCTTTCTGGTTGTTATCACCATTAATCCTGGAATGATCAAAAATTAAATACTTGGTGATATTGAGCATTGAGAGTGAAGACTAATAGGTTTGGCTATGACGGAAAGCATGTGAAAGGAGAGTTTAGAGTATATATAGTTGGTACATTCGTGTTCAAAAATATAAGGAAATATAATGCAGGAAAACTGAGAGAATCTATACCCAACTTTATAGTACAGTAATTTATTGTTACATATATT
Source organism: Chiloscyllium plagiosum (assembly GCF_004010195.1). NCBI lineage: Eukaryota > Metazoa > Chordata > Chondrichthyes > Orectolobiformes > Hemiscylliidae > Chiloscyllium > Chiloscyllium plagiosum. Next base: position 3,943 of record NW_025211964.1, read on the forward strand.
TATGAAAAATAGAGTAAAATATACAAAACCTGAAAATGTGTTGCTGGAAAAGCGCAGCAGGTCAGGCAGCATCCAAGGAGCAGGAGAATCAACGTTTCGGGCATAAGCCCTTCTTCAGGAAACATGATTCCTGAAGAAGGGCTTATGCCCGAAACGTCGATTCTCCTGTTCCTTGGATGCTGCCTGACCTGCTGCGCTTTTCCAGCAACACATTTTCAGCTCTGATCTCCAGCATCTGCAGTCCTCACTTTCTCTTCCTAAAATATATAAAAGTCAACATAATTAATCAAAGACAAAAAAACTGCAGATGCTGGAATCCAAGATAGACAAGCAAAAGGCTGGAAGAGCACGGCGAGCCAGGCAGCTTTCACCAGTCCTTGGCGCACGCCACTCTCACCCTACCCCCAAACCCCCAGGGACCTTCCCTTGCAAACAGAGAAGATGCAAAACCTGCTGGCACACCACCCCCCCTCAGGGCCCCAAATAATCTGTCCAGGTGAGACACAGGTTCCTCTGTCTCTCTTCCAACCTAGTTTACTGCATCAGGTGCTCCTAATGTTGTCTCTACAGCGGGGAAACCAAATGTAAATTTAAGGAACAGTTCACTGAGCAACACAGCCGGGCCCGCAAAGGCTGACTGGATCTCCTAGTCACTGCCCATTTCAGTTCCCCTTTCCAACATGACCTCCTCCATTGCCACAATGAGCCACACCACAAATTGGAGGAACCGCATCTCATCTTCCGCCTGGGCCACCTACAGCCCGGAGGACTCGACGTCGAGTTCTCTGATTTCAAATAACCTCCCTTCCCATCTGCCGACTCCCATCCCAACCCCTCCTCCTCCCCCTCCCTTCCATTCCTCTGACTGACCAACCAAATTCATTCCTCGCATCGACCAATCAGGCTGTACCTTCTACCTGTGTTCACCTACCACTACCACATGCTCCGCCCGAAACCCTCCCTCACCCCACCCCTTTTTCTGCTGCCCCCTTTACCCTCATCCCCAGTCCTGAAAAAGGTTTACATCCAAAACGTTGACTTCTCCACCTGATACTGATTGGCTTGCTGTGTTCTTCCAGCCTCCTGCTTGTCTGCCATAATTAATCAGGCACTATTTCAGGTTATATACTTCCCTTGTTTTTTTAATGTATAACTTAAGACAAATTTCATTTTTTGTTCCAACCACAGCTTCTTGATTTCATAATTGATTTCACCTTAACTTTCCAGCATTGCTAATGATTTTATATTCATTCATTAGTTTGTATGACTGAAGGAAGAGATATTTTGTTCGATCTTTTTGACTTGCAGTCATCAGGACCATTTGCAAGAGTACAATGTAAAGGGAGAACATCCTTCTTATACTGTAAGAGGAAGGGTGGTGCTTCATTGGCAAGTGGGCTCTGATCAGTAGAGGCATTGCCATTGGAAAATGCAATGTCCAGTGATGACTGACAGTAAATCACCAAATGTTGTTTGAATTTTATGATGTTGAGGTGCCAGTGTTGCCCTGGGGTGGATAAGGTCAGAGGTCACATGACACCAGGTTACCGTCCAACAGCTTTATTTGAAATGATTAGCTTTCAGAGTGCTTCACTCCAATAAACTTGTTGGACTATAACCTGGTGTCGTGTGACTTCTGAGCTTGAATTTTAAACCAGGCAGATTGACTCTGGTTAACTTGGATTATTTCTCAGAGTGATGTCTTGACCAATTGGAGGCAACCTGCCTGATTTAAAATGAAGTACAAAAAGATGGTTTTTCCTTTACTTTTGCTATTCTTGCAAAATGTCCTGATGAGTGCAAGATGAAAAGCTTTGACAAAAACATGCCTTTTTCAGCAATGTTCAAGTTCTGTACTGTATACTGTACAAGTTAGTTTGTGTACTATTATCCGATCCTGGCTGTGTTATATGGAAACTGCAATGCAGAAGACTCAGAAATGTGATTTGTATTTCACGGCATTGTCTCCATATTCCGGTTCTGGCTCAAAGGCCTAATTTTGACCCTGACTGGACTAAAAATTGCCGACTTTCCCTTCGAAATCTTCTGCACTGGAGATTCGTCAACACGGGCTCCTGTTGCAAACCTGTCCAGGAAAGATAATAGCCATTGAAACTAAAGCTTTTTTTTTCATTAAATTGCATTTGCATTCAGTTAAATGTTCAGCAACACAGAACTGACACTTTTCAGTTTCCTGAGAAAGGGTCTGTATGCAATGTAACTGTGGATTAGAGTGCCAACTTAGTAAGGCATGGTGGGTTAGGTAGGTGCATTCTGCCAGGTGTGTGAGGGGAGTACAGTGGCAGGTGGGTGAGGGGGTGAGTGTACCAGGTGAGTGAGGGGGTGAGTGTACCAGGTGAGTGAGGGGGTGAGTGTATCAGGTGGATGAGGTGGTCAGTGTGCCAGCTGACCTGGGCAGGTGGTGGTGAGTCAGGCAGGTTGAAGAAATAGTATGCCGTGGTTTTGGGGGTGCAGGGGAGACAATGTGCCTTGTTAGTTTCCCACTAGAATTGGCATTCTTGTAAGTTGTCCTGAAGAGTACACCGTGAAAAGATTTGAGGAAATGTATCTTTTTCAGCAATACTGATGTTACCCAAGATCTACAGCATGTTTTTTAATTCTTCAATTTATTTTTGGGTAGCTATTAAACTGAAGTGAGACAGAACCCTCTGGATTCTGTGAACTTAAAGGACTTTCAGATGGGAAGAGTTACCCATTGAAAAATTCAGTTTCCTTGGGCCATTCTTATAGAGTCAGTCATCTCAGAGATTCAGTCGGGAAGGGTAGGCGGAGGTGGGAGGAGGCTCCTGAAACGTGTAAATTCTCGTCGGCTCTGGGGAGACAATATCTGTGTCATTTCCCTTACAGTTGCGAGACTTCTACAATTGGCTGAACCTTGACTTTCGAAAGCCCAACACTAGCAGAAAGATAGAAGGGTGCTGACTGACTCCTGGTGGTCAGAGGAGCTGCCAGCTAGCTGAGATAGCACAGGGTTTGGGCTTGTACTGCTCGTGGTGAATGTCTCTCTTCTCTCCCCTCCGTCTCCAACGGTTTTGGCTTTGAAGTGAAAACTTTGTAGAAAGTGAAACAAAGACTTAAGTTCTTGCATGGCTCCCAGATTACAGGAAGCAATGCCCTGAAGGTGAATTGATGGTTCCTGCAGATTCTGGGACAGTTGGCTAAACTTGTTAAAGTTAGCCTGTCTAGCAACCTGTTACACTGTAGATCCTGTGCCTGATATCCAATCGGTGACTGAATTAATCTCAATCCAGCATTAATTTCACCTACACAGAGGCTGGGTCTAGTAGACAGCACATTAGAGACAAAACAGGAACACGAGACTGAAAATTGGCCATGATCAAATTAATGGCAGAGCAGGCTTGAAGGGCTGAATGGCCACTCCTGCCTCTATTTTTTGATCTTTCTATGTAATTCGTAGTGCAGTGCTATTCTGAAGTTTGAAACTGAAGTAATCTTTACATTAACTGAAGCAGGATTTATCCAGTGCTAACTCGCCGAGCAGAAATGGAATTCTGACTGAATTATTGAAGAGACGTGCTGGGTTAGTTTTTGGAGTGTTTTGAGGGAGTCCTTTGCCTTGTTTCAGTAAGAGGGGCTGCCTCTATTGACCGTGGACTTCCTGCCATTTTGCAGAGCTGTGGTAGTTCCAAAGCATGCACACAGGGGGCAGCACTCAGTACAGATCCCCAGGGTCTTTACCCTGGATGGAGAGATGGCGTTTTGGGAAGGGCCTGTCAAGTTGATTGGCTGTCAGGGATTAGAGTGGACTTTAGTAGACTCCATCCCAGGGGGAGACAGAAATTATCCAGGAGAAAGTGAGGGCTGCAGATGCTGGAGATCAGAGTCGAGTGTGTGGTGCTGGAAAAGCACAGCAGGTCAGGGGGCATCCCTAGGAGCAGGAGAATAGACGTTCCGGGCAAAAGCCCTTCATCAGGAATGGCAGAAGAAAAGTTCAAGGTTGTGACGCATGTCCTGATGTGGGGCTCCTGCCCGAAACATTGACCCTCCTGCTCTTTGGATGCTGCCTGACCTGCTGTGCTTTTCCAGCACCACACACTCAAGGGAGACAGAAATTATACTAACCCTTGCTCCCCAAATGGGCACAGACGTTGGCTGAGACAGGACTGGATATTAATCTGCCCTCGGTCAGGATAGAGGCAAAATGCGGCCTCCTCCTACCTAATTATATACCCTCACATGGTCACCTCTAAACCTACCCCAACATCTCAGAATGATATCTGTCTGTCGAGGTGCCACACTATGTCTTTGCTGCATCTGTTGTGTTTCGCCTTGTCTTTCTCTCCAACTCTTGCAGATATGCAGCGGTCCCCCCTCTCCCACGGGCCCCACATCCCCCGTGGGCTCTTTCTGTACCCGCCTGACCTGGGACCACCGGCAGGGTCAGTGGCTGCGTAGACGACGCCTCGATGGAGCCATTAACCGTGTTCCCATGGGCTTCTATCAAAAGGTCTGGAAGGTTCTCCAGAAAGTGAGTCTCTGGGCATGCGAAGGTGCAGTTTTGCAGTCAGCCCTCTGACCAAAAGCAAGTGATTTATTTTCTGAGGGATCATCATGGGGATGTGGGAGCCAACTTGCAGACAGCAAGCTCTCCCCAAGAGTAAAGTGGTAATGACCATCATGGGGTGGCGATCGAGGGGGTGTGTATTGGTCAGTGCACTAGAAAGATCATGCCAGATTCCAGCGATAGTGTCACAGACTGACAATGTGTCGGAGGCCATTCAGCCCCTCAGTGCCTCATCCATTGCCCATTCTCCCTCTCACCTTTCTTCCTCTTACAAATGACTATCCAGCTCCCTTTCAATTGCCTGTGCCTGCATCACACTGTGAGCCAGTTCGTTCTCAGACCCAAGTACTGAGACCCAAACACTTCCAAGAGAGTTATATTTTATCTGTGGAGGAGTAATTATTTAGTTTCTTTGAATTTCCCCGCTCTCTGTTACAAATTCTCCTGCCTCAAGGGGTCTGACATTTCTCTGGGCTGTTTTTCGCTTTTACAATCTGAATAAATTTTTCACTGACTGCCTGAATGATTCTCACCAACTGATGTTCAAACTCTCTCTCCCTTTCCTTGGTCACTCATCACTGACCCCTCAAGGGGTCTGACATTTCTCTGGGCTGTTTTTCGCTTTTACAATCTGAATAAATTTTTCACTGACTGCCTGAATGATTCTCACCAACTGATGTTCAAACTCTCTCTCCCTTTCCTTGGTCACTCATCACTGACCCCTTCACCCCGTCTGTGTCCCGTTCACCCCGTCTGTGTCCCGTTCACCCCGTCTGTGTCCCGTTCACCCCGTCTGTGTCCCGTTCACCCCGTCTGTGTCCCGTTCACCCCGTCTGTGTCCCGTTCACCCCGTCTGTGTCCCGTTCACCCCGTCTGTGTCCCGTTCACCCCGTCTGTGTCCCGTTCACCCCGTCTGTGTCCCGTTCACCCCGTCTGTGTCCCGTTCACCCCGTCTGTGTCCCGTTCACCCCGTCTGTGTCCCGTTCACCCCGTCTGTGTCCCGTTCACCCCGTCTGTGTCCCGTTCACCCCGTCTGTGTCCCGTTCACCCCGTCTGTGTCCCGTTCACCCCGTCTGTGTCCCGTTCACCCCGTCTGTGTCCCGTTCACCCCGTCTGTGTCCCGTTCACCCCGTCTGTGTCCCGTTCACCCCGTCTGTGTCCCGTTCACCCCGTCTGTGTCCCGTTCACCCCGTCTGTGTCCCGTTCACCCCGTCTGTGTCCCGTTCACCCCGTCTGTGTCCCGTTCACCCCGTCTGTGTCCCGTTCACCCCGTCTGTGTCCCGTTCACCCCGTCTGTGTCCCGTTCACCCCGTCTGTGTCCCGTTCACCCCGTCTGTGTCCCGTTCACCCCTTCTGTGTCCCGTTCACCCCGTCTGTGTCCCGTTCACCCCTTCTGTGTCCCGTTCACCCCGTCTGTGTCCCGTTCACCCCTTCTGTGTCCCGTTCACCCCGTCTGTGTCCCGTTCACCCCTTCTGTGTCCCGTTCACCCCGTCTGTGTCCCGTTCACCCCTTCTGTGTCCCGTTCACCCCGTCTGTGTCCCGTTCACCCCTTCTGTGTCCCGTTCACCCCGTCTGTGTCCCGTTCACCCCTTCTGTGTCCCGTTCACCCCGTCTGTGTCCCGTTCACCCCTTCTGTGTCCCGTTCACCCCGTCTGTGTCCCGTTCACCCCTTCTGTGTCCCGTTCACCCCGTCTGTGTCCCGTTCACCCCTTCTGTGTCCCGTTCACCCCGTCTGTGTCCCGTTCACCCCTTCTGTGTCCCGTTCACCCCGTCTGTGTCCCGTTCACCCCTTCTGTGTCCCGTTCACCCCGTCTGTGTCCCGTTCACCCCTTCTGTGTCCCGTTCACCCCGTCTGTGTCCCGTTCACCCCTTCTGTGTCCCGTTCACCCCGTCTGTGTCCCGTTCACCCCTTCTGTGTCCCGTTCACCCCGTCTGTGTCCCGTTCACCCCTTCTGTGTCCCGTTCACCCCGTCTGTGTCCCGTTCACCCCTTCTGTGTCCCGTTCACCCCGTCTGTGTCCCGTTCACCCCTTCTGTGTCCCGTTCACCCCGTCTGTGTCCCGTTCACCCCTTCTGTGTCCCGTTCACCCCGTCTGTGTCCCGTTCACCCCTTCTGTGTCCCGTTCACCCCGTCTGTGTCCCGTTCACCCCTTCTGTGTCCCGTTCACCCCGTCTGTGTCCCGTTCACCCCTTCTGTGTCCCGTTCACCCCGTCTGTGTCCCGTTCACCCCTTCTGTGTCCCGTTCACCCCGTCTGTGTCCCGTTCACCCCTTCTGTGTCCCGTTCACCCCGTCTGTGTCCCGTTCACCCCTTCTGTGTCCCGTTCACCCCGTCTGTGTCCCGTTCACCCCTTCTGTGTCCCGTTCACCCCGTCTGTGTCCCGTTCACCCCTTCTGTGTCCCGTTCACCCCGTCTGTGTCCCGTTCACCCCTTCTGTGTCCCGTTCACCCCGTCTGTGTCCCGTTCACCCCTTCTGTGTCCCGTTCACCCCGTCTGTGTCCCGTTCACCCCTTCTGTGTCCCGTTCACCCCGTCTGTGTCCCGTTCACCCCTTCTGTGTCCCGTTCACCCCGTCTGTGTCCCGTTCACCCCTTCTGTGTCCCGTTCACCCCGTCTGTGTCCCGTTCACCCCTTCTGTGTCCCGTTCACCCCGTCTGTGTCCCGTTCACCCCTTCTGTGTCCCGTTCACCCCGTCTGTGTCCCGTTCACCCCTTCTGTGTCCCGTTCACCCCGTCTGTGTCCCGTTCACCCCTTCTGTGTCCCGTTCACCCCGTCTGTGTCCCGTTCACCCCTTCTGTGTCCCGTTCACCCCGTCTGTGTCCCGTTCACCCCTTCTGTGTCCCGTTCACCCCGTCTGTGTCCCGTTCACCCCTTCTGTGTCCCGTTCACCCCGTCTGTGTCCCGTTCACCCCTTCTGTGTCCCGTTCACCCCGTCTGTGTCCCGTTCACCCCTTCTGTGTCCCGTTCACCCCGTCTGTGTCCCGTTCACCCCTTCTGTGTCCCGTTCACCCCGTCTGTGTCCCGTTCACCCCTTCTGTGTCCCGTTCACCCCGTCTGTGTCCCGTTCACCCCTTCTGTGTCCCGTTCACCCCGTCTGTGTCCCGTTCACCCCTTCTGTGTCCCGTTCACCCCGTCTGTGTCCCGTTCACCCCTTCTGTGTCCCGTTCACCCCGTCTGTGTCCCGTTCACCCCTTCTGTGTCCCGTTCACCCCGTCTGTGTCCCGTTCACCCCTTCTGTGTCCCGTTCACCCCGTCTGTGTCCCGTTCACCCCTTCTGTGTCCCGTTCACCCCGTCTGTGTCCCGTTCACCCCTTCTGTGTCCCGTTCACCCCGTCTGTGTCCCGTTCACCCCTTCTGTGTCCCGTTCACCCCGTCTGTGTCCCGTTCACCCCTTCTGTGTCCCGTTCACCCCGTCTGTGTCCCGTTCACCCCTTCTGTGTCCCGTTCACCCCGTCTGTGTCCCGTTCACCCCTTCTGTGTCCCGTTCACCCCGTCTGTGTCCCGTTCACCCCTTCTGTGTCCCGTTCACCCCGTCTGTGTCCCGTTCACCCCTTCTGTGTCCCGTTCACCCCGTCTGTGTCCCGTTCACCCCTTCTGTGTCCCGTTCACCCCGTCTGTGTCCCGTTCACCCCTTCTGTGTCCCGTTCACCCCGTCTGTGTCCCGTTCACCCCTTCTGTGTCCCGTTCACCCCGTCTGTGTCCCGTTCACCCCTTCTGTGTCCCGTTCACCCCGTCTGTGTCCCGTTCACCCCTTCTGTGTCCCGTTCACCCCGTCTGTGTCCCGTTCACCCCTTCTGTGTCCCGTTCACCCCGTCTGTGTCCCGTTCACCCCTTCTGTGTCCCGTTCACCCCGTCTGTGTCCCGTTCACCCCTTCTGTGTCCCGTTCACCCCGTCTGTGTCCCGTTCACCCCTTCTGTGTCCCGTTCACCCCGTCTGTGTCCCGTTCACCCCTTCTGTGTCCCGTTCACCCCGTCTGTGTCCCGTTCACCCCTTCTGTGTCCCGTTCACCCCGTCTGTGTCCCGTTCACCCCTTCTGTGTCCCGTTCACCCCGTCTGTGTCCCGTTCACCCCTTCTGTGTCCCGTTCACCCCGTCTGTGTCCCGTTCACCCCTTCTGTGTCCCGTTCACCCCGTCTGTGTCCCGTTCACCCCTTCTGTGTCCCGTTCACCCCGTCTGTGTCCCGTTCACCCCTTCTGTGTCCCGTTCACCCCGTCTGTGTCCCGTTCACCCCTTCTGTGTCCCGTTCACCCCGTCTGTGTCCCGTTCACCCCTTCTGTGTCCCGTTCACCCCGTCTGTGTCCCGTTCACCCCTTCTGTGTCCCGTTCACCCCGTCTGTGTCCCGTTCACCCCTTCTGTGTCCCGTTCACCCCGTCTGTGTCCCGTTCACCCCTTCTGTGTCCCGTTCACCCCGTCTGTGTCCCGTTCACCCCTTCTGTGTCCCGTTCACCCCGTCTGTGTCCCGTTCACCCCTTCTGTGTCCCGTTCACCCCGTCTGTGTCCCGTTCACCCCTTCTGTGTCCCGTTCACCCCGTCTGTGTCCCGTTCACCCCTTCTGTGTCCCGTTCACCCCGTCTGTGTCCCGTTCACCCCTTCTGTGTCCCGTTCACCCCGTCTGTGTCCCGTTCACCCCTTCTGTGTCCCGTTCACCCCGTCTGTGTCCCGTTCACCCCTTCTGTGTCCCGTTCACCCCGTCTGTGTCCCGTTCACCCCTTCTGTGTCCCGTTCACCCCGTCTGTGTCCCGTTCACCCCTTCTGTGTCCCGTTCACCCCGTCTGTGTCCCGTTCACCCCTTCTGTGTCCCGTTCACCCCGTCTGTGTCCCGTTCACCCCTTCTGTGTCCCGTTCACCCCGTCTGTGTCCCGTTCACCCCTTCTGTGTCCCGTTCACCCCGTCTGTGTCCCGTTCACCCCTTCTGTGTCCCGTTCACCCCGTCTGTGTCCCGTTCACCCCTTCTGTGTCCCGTTCACCCCGTCTGTGTCCCGTTCACCCCTTCTGTGTCCCGTTCACCCCGTCTGTGTCCCGTTCACCCCTTCTGTGTCCCGTTCACCCCGTCTGTGTCCCGTTCACCCCTTCTGTGTCCCGTTCACCCCGTCTGTGTCCCGTTCACCCCTTCTGTGTCCCGTTCACCCCGTCTGTGTCCCGTTCACCCCTTCTGTGTCCCGTTCACCCCGTCTGTGTCCCGTTCACCCCTTCTGTGTCCCGTTCACCCCGTCTGTGTCCCGTTCACCCCTTCTGTGTCCCGTTCACCCCGTCTGTGTCCCGTTCACCCCTTCTGTGTCCCGTTCACCCCGTCTGTGTCCCGTTCACCCCTTCTGTGTCCCGTTCACCCCGTCTGTGTCCCGTTCACCCCTTCTGTGTCCCGTTCACCCCGTCTGTGTCCCGTTCACCCCTTCTGTGTCCCGTTCACCCCGTCTGTGTCCCGTTCACCCCTTCTGTGTCCCGTTCACCCCGTCTGTGTCCCGTTCACCCCTTCTGTGTCCCGTTCACCCCGTCTGTGTCCCGTTCACCCCTTCTGTGTCCCGTTCACCCCGTCTGTGTCCCGTTCACCCCTTCTGTGTCCCGTTCACCCCGTCTGTGTCCCGTTCACCCCTTCTGTGTCCCGTTCACCCCGTCTGTGTCCCGTTCACCCCTTCTGTGTCCCGTTCACCCCGTCTGTGTCCCGTTCACCCCTTCTGTGTCCCGTTCACCCCGTCTGTGTCCCGTTCACCCCTTCTGTGTCCCGTTCACCCCGTCTGTGTCCCGTTCACCCCTTCTGTGTCCCGTTCACCCCGTCTGTGTCCCGTTCACCCCTTCTGTGTCCCGTTCACCCCGTCTGTGTCCCGTTCACCCCTTCTGTGTCCCGTTCACCCCGTCTGTGTCCCGTTCACCCCTTCTGTGTCCCGTTCACCCCGTCTGTGTCCCGTTCACCCCTTCTGTGTCCCGTTCACCCCGTCTGTGTCCCGTTCACCCCTTCTGTGTCCCGTTCACCCCGTCTGTGTCCCGTTCACCCCTTCTGTGTCCCGTTCACCCCGTCTGTGTCCCGTTCACCCCTTCTGTGTCCCGTTCACCCCGTCTGTGTCCCGTTCACCCCTTCTGTGTCCCGTTCACCCCGTCTGTGTCCCGTTCACCCCTTCTGTGTCCCGTTCACCCCGTCTGTGTCCCGTTCACCCCTTCTGTGTCCCGTTCACCCCGTCTGTGTCCCGTTCACCCCTTCTGTGTCCCGTTCACCCCGTCTGTGTCCCGTTCACCCCTTCTGTGTCCCGTTCACCCCGTCTGTGTCCCGTTCACCCCTTCTGTGTCCCGTTCACCCCGTCTGTGTCCCGTTCACCCCTTCTGTGTCCCGTTCACCCCGTCTGTGTCCCGTTCACCCCTTCTGTGTCCCGTTCACCCCGTCTGTGTCCCGTTCACCCCTTCTGTGTCCCGTTCACCCCGTCTGTGTCCCGTTCACCCCTTCTGTGTCCCGTTCACCCCGTCTGTGTCCCGTTCACCCCTTCTGTGTCCCGTTCACCCCGTCTGTGTCCCGTTCACCCCTTCTGTGTCCCGTTCACCCCGTCTGTGTCCCGTTCACCCCTTCTGTGTCCCGTTCACCCCGTCTGTGTCCCGTTCACCCCTTCTGTGTCCCGTTCACCCCGTCTGTGTCCCGTTCACCCCTTCTGTGTCCCGTTCACCCCGTCTGTGTCCCGTTCACCCCTTCTGTGTCCCGTTCACCCCGTCTGTGTCCCGTTCACCCCTTCTGTGTCCCGTTCACCCCGTCTGTGTCCCGTTCACCCCTTCTGTGTCCCGTTCACCCCGTCTGTGTCCCGTTCACCCCTTCTGTGTCCCGTTCACCCCGTCTGTGTCCCGTTCACCCCTTCTGTGTCCCGTTCACCCCGTCTGTGTCCCGTTCACCCCTTCTGTGTCCCGTTCACCCCGTCTGTGTCCCGTTCACCCCTTCTGTGTCCCGTTCACCCCGTCTGTGTCCCGTTCACCCCTTCTGTGTCCCGTTCACCCCGTCTGTGTCCCGTTCACCCCTTCTGTGTCCCGTTCACCCCGTCTGTGTCCCGTTCACCCCTTCTGTGTCCCGTTCACCCCGTCTGTGTCCCGTTCACCCCTTCTGTGTCCCGTTCACCCCGTCTGTGTCCCGTTCACCCCTTCTGTGTCCCGTTCACCCCGTCTGTGTCCCGTTCACCCCTTCTGTGTCCCGTTCACCCCGTCTGTGTCCCGTTCACCCCTTCTGTGTCCCGTTCACCCCGTCTGTGTCCCGTTCACCCCTTCTGTGTCCCGTTCACCCCGTCTGTGTCCCGTTCACCCCTTCTGTGTCCCGTTCACCCCGTCTGTGTCCCGTTCACCCCTTCTGTGTCCCGTTCACCCCGTCTGTGTCCCGTTCACCCCTTCTGTGTCCCGTTCACCCCGTCTGTGTCCCGTTCACCCCTTCTGTGTCCCGTTCACCCCGTCTGTGTCCCGTTCACCCCTTCTGTGTCCCGTTCACCCCGTCTGTGTCCCGTTCACCCCTTCTGTGTCCCGTTCACCCCGTCTGTGTCCCGTTCACCCCTTCTGTGTCCCGTTCACCCCGTCTGTGTCCCGTTCACCCCTTCTGTGTCCCGTTCACCCCGTCTGTGTCCCGTTCACCCCTTCTGTGTCCCGTTCACCCCGTCTGTGTCCCGTTCACCCCTTCTGTGTCCCGTTCACCCCGTCTGTGTCCCGTTCACCCCTTCTGTGTCCCGTTCACCCCGTCTGTGTCCCGTTCACCCCTTCTGTGTCCCGTTCACCCCGTCTGTGTCCCGTTCACCCCTTCTGTGTCCCGTTCACCCCGTCTGTGTCCCGTTCACCCCTTCTGTGTCCCGTTCACCCCGTCTGTGTCCCGTTCACCCCTTCTGTGTCCCGTTCACCCCGTCTGTGTCCCGTTCACCCCTTCTGTGTCCCGTTCACCCCGTCTGTGTCCCGTTCACCCCTTCTGTGTCCCGTTCACCCCGTCTGTGTCCCGTTCACCCCTTCTGTGTCCCGTTCACCCCGTCTGTGTCCCGTTCACCCCTTCTGTGTCCCGTTCACCCCGTCTGTGTCCCGTTCACCCCTTCTGTGTCCCGTTCACCCCGTCTGTGTCCCGTTCACCCCTTCTGTGTCCCGTTCACCCCGTCTGTGTCCCGTTCACCCCTTCTGTGTCCCGTTCACCCCGTCTGTGTCCCGTTCACCCCTTCTGTGTCCCGTTCACCCCGTCTGTGTCCCGTTCACCCCTTCTGTGTCCCGTTCACCCCGTCTGTGTCCCGTTCACCCCTTCTGTGTCCCGTTCACCCCGTCTGTGTCCCGTTCACCCCTTCTGTGTCCCGTTCACCCCGTCTGTGTCCCGTTCACCCCTTCTGTGTCCCGTTCACCCCGTCTGTGTCCCGTTCACCCCTTCTGTGTCCCGTTCACCCCGTCTGTGTCCCGTTCACCCCTTCTGTGTCCCGTTCACCCCGTCTGTGTCCCGTTCACCCCTTCTGTGTCCCGTTCACCCCGTCTGTGTCCCGTTCACCCCTTCTGTGTCCCGTTCACCCCGTCTGTGTCCCGTTCACCCCTTCTGTGTCCCGTTCACCCCGTCTGTGTCCCGTTCACCCCTTCTGTGTCCCGTTCACCCCGTCTGTGTCCCGTTCACCCCTTCTGTGTCCCGTTCACCCCGTCTGTGTCCCGTTCACCCCTTCTGTGTCCCGTTCACCCCGTCTGTGTCCCGTTCACCCCTTCTGTGTCCCGTTCACCCCGTCTGTGTCCCGTTCACCCCTTCTGTGTCCCGTTCACCCCGTCTGTGTCCCGTTCACCCCTTCTGTGTCCCGTTCACCCCGTCTGTGTCCCGTTCACCCCTTCTGTGTCCCGTTCACCCCGTCTGTGTCCCGTTCACCCCTTCTGTGTCCCGTTCACCCCGTCTGTGTCCCGTTCACCCCTTCTGTGTCCCGTTCACCCCGTCTGTGTCCCGTTCACCCCTTCTGTGTCCCGTTCACCCCGTCTGTGTCCCGTTCACCCCTTCTGTGTCCCGTTCACCCCGTCTGTGTCCCGTTCACCCCTTCTGTGTCCCGTTCACCCCGTCTGTGTCCCGTTCACCCCTTCTGTGTCCCGTTCACCCCGTCTGTGTCCCGTTCACCCCTTCTGTGTCCCGTTCACCCCGTCTGTGTCCCGTTCACCCCTTCTGTGTCCCGTTCACCCCGTCTGTGTCCCGTTCACCCCTTCTGTGTCCCGTTCACCCCGTCTGTGTCCCGTTCACCCCTTCTGTGTCCCGTTCACCCCGTCTGTGTCCCGTTCACCCCTTCTGTGTCCCGTTCACCCCGTCTGTGTCCCGTTCACCCCTTCTGTGTCCCGTTCACCCCGTCTGTGTCCCGTTCACCCCTTCTGTGTCCCGTTCACCCCGTCTGTGTCCCGTTCACCCCTTCTGTGTCCCGTTCACCCCGTCTGTGTCCCGTTCACCCCTTCTGTGTCCCGTTCACCCCGTCTGTGTCCCGTTCACCCCTTCTGTGTCCCGTTCACCCCGTCTGTGTCCCGTTCACCCCTTCTGTGTCCCGTTCACCCCGTCTGTGTCCCGTTCACCCCTTCTGTGTCCCGTTCACCCCGTCTGTGTCCCGTTCACCCCTTCTGTGTCCCGTTCACCCCGTCTGTGTCCCGTTCACCCCTTCTGTGTCCCGTTCACCCCGTCTGTGTCCCGTTCACCCCTTCTGTGTCCCGTTCACCCCGTCTGTGTCCCGTTCACCCCTTCTGTGTCCCGTTCACCCCGTCTGTGTCCCGTTCACCCCTTCTGTGTCCCGTTCACCCCGTCTGTGTCCCGTTCACCCCTTCTGTGTCCCGTTCACCCCGTCTGTGTCCCGTTCACCCCTTCTGTGTCCCGTTCACCCCGTCTGTGTCCCGTTCACCCCTTCTGTGTCCCGTTCACCCCGTCTGTGTCCCGTTCACCCCTTCTGTGTCCCGTTCACCCCGTCTGTGTCCCGTTCACCCCTTCTGTGTCCCGTTCACCCCGTCTGTGTCCCGTTCACCCCTTCTGTGTCCCGTTCACCCCGTCTGTGTCCCGTTCACCCCTTCTGTGTCCCGTTCACCCCGTCTGTGTCCCGTTCACCCCTTCTGTGTCCCGTTCACCCCGTCTGTGTCCCGTTCACCCCTTCTGTGTCCCGTTCACCCCGTCTGTGTCCCGTTCACCCCTTCTGTGTCCCGTTCACCCCGTCTGTGTCCCGTTCACCCCTTCTGTGTCCCGTTCACCCCGTCTGTGTCCCGTTCACCCCTTCTGTGTCCCGTTCACCCCGTCTGTGTCCCGTTCACCCCTTCTGTGTCCCGTTCACCCCGTCTGTGTCCCGTTCACCCCTTCTGTGTCCCGTTCACCCCGTCTGTGTCCCGTTCACCCCTTCTGTGTCCCGTTCACCCCGTCTGTGTCCCGTTCACCCCTTCTGTGTCCCGTTCACCCCGTCTGTGTCCCGTTCACCCCTTCTGTGTCCCGTTCACCCCGTCTGTGTCCCGTTCACCCCTTCTGTGTCCCGTTCACCCCGTCTGTGTCCCGTTCACCCCTTCTGTGTCCCGTTCACCCCGTCTGTGTCCCGTTCACCCCTTCTGTGTCCCGTTCACCCCGTCTGTGTCCCGTTCACCCCTTCTGTGTCCCGTTCACCCCGTCTGTGTCCCGTTCACCCCTTCTGTGTCCCGTTCACCCCGTCTGTGTCCCGTTCACCCCTTCTGTGTCCCGTTCACCCCGTCTGTGTCCCGTTCACCCCTTCTGTGTCCCGTTCACCCCGTCTGTGTCCCGTTCACCCCTTCTGTGTCCCGTTCACCCCGTCTGTGTCCCGTTCACCCCTTCTGTGTCCCGTTCACCCCGTCTGTGTCCCGTTCACCCCTTCTGTGTCCCGTTCACCCCGTCTGTGTCCCGTTCACCCCTTCTGTGTCCCGTTCACCCCGTCTGTGTCCCGTTCACCCCTTCTGTGTCCCGTTCACCCCGTCTGTGTCCCGTTCACCCCTTCTGTGTCCCGTTCACCCCGTCTGTGTCCCGTTCACCCCTTCTGTGTCCCGTTCACCCCGTCTGTGTCCCGTTCACCCCTTCTGTGTCCCGTTCACCCCGTCTGTGTCCCGTTCACCCCTTCTGTGTCCCGTTCACCCCGTCTGTGTCCCGTTCACCCCTTCTGTGTCCCGTTCACCCCGTCTGTGTCCCGTTCACCCCTTCTGTGTCCCGTTCACCCCGTCTGTGTCCCGTTCACCCCTTCTGTGTCCCGTTCACCCCGTCTGTGTCCCGTTCACCCCTTCTGTGTCCCGTTCACCCCGTCTGTGTCCCGTTCACCCCTTCTGTGTCCCGTTCACCCCGTCTGTGTCCCGTTCACCCCTTCTGTGTCCCGTTCACCCCGTCTGTGTCCCGTTCACCCCTTCTGTGTCCCGTTCACCCCGTCTGTGTCCCGTTCACCCCTTCTGTGTCCCGTTCACCCCGTCTGTGTCCCGTTCACCCCTTCTGTGTCCCGTTCACCCCGTCTGTGTCCCGTTCACCCCTTCTGTGTCCCGTTCACCCCGTCTGTGTCCCGTTCACCCCTTCTGTGTCCCGTTCACCCCGTCTGTGTCCCGTTCACCCCTTCTGTGTCCCGTTCACCCCGTCTGTGTCCCGTTCACCCCTTCTGTGTCCCGTTCACCCCGTCTGTGTCCCGTTCACCCCTTCTGTGTCCCGTTCACCCCGTCTGTGTCCCGTTCACCCCTTCTGTGTCCCGTTCACCCCGTCTGTGTCCCGTTCACCCCTTCTGTGTCCCGTTCACCCCGTCTGTGTCCCGTTCACCCCTTCTGTGTCCCGTTCACCCCGTCTGTGTCCCGTTCACCCCTTCTGTGTCCCGTTCACCCCGTCTGTGTCCCGTTCACCCCTTCTGTGTCCCGTTCACCCCGTCTGTGTCCCGTTCACCCCTTCTGTGTCCCGTTCACCCCGTCTGTGTCCCGTTCACCCCTTCTGTGTCCCGTTCACCCCGTCTGTGTCCCGTTCACCCCTTCTGTGTCCCGTTCACCCCGTCTGTGTCCCGTTCACCCCTTCTGTGTCCCGTTCACCCCGTCTGTGTCCCGTTCACCCCTTCTGTGTCCCGTTCACCCCGTCTGTGTCCCGTTCACCCCTTCTGTGTCCCGTTCACCCCGTCTGTGTCCCGTTCACCCCTTCTGTGTCCCGTTCACCCCGTCTGTGTCCCGTTCACCCCTTCTGTGTCCCGTTCACCCCGTCTGTGTCCCGTTCACCCCTTCTGTGTCCCGTTCACCCCGTCTGTGTCCCGTTCACCCCTTCTGTGTCCCGTTCACCCCGTCTGTGTCCCGTTCACCCCTTCTGTGTCCCGTTCACCCCGTCTGTGTCCCGTTCACCCCTTCTGTGTCCCGTTCACCCCGTCTGTGTCCCGTTCACCCCTTCTGTGTCCCGTTCACCCCGTCTGTGTCCCGTTCACCCCTTCTGTGTCCCGTTCACCCCGTCTGTGTCCCGTTCACCCCTTCTGTGTCCCGTTCACCCCGTCTGTGTCCCGTTCACCCCTTCTGTGTCCCGTTCACCCCGTCTGTGTCCCGTTCACCCCTTCTGTGTCCCGTTCACCCCGTCTGTGTCCCGTTCACCCCTTCTGTGTCCCGTTCACCCCGTCTGTGTCCCGTTCACCCCTTCTGTGTCCCGTTCACCCCGTCTGTGTCCCGTTCACCCCTTCTGTGTCCCGTTCACCCCGTCTGTGTCCCGTTCACCCCTTCTGTGTCCCGTTCACCCCGTCTGTGTCCCGTTCACCCCTTCTGTGTCCCGTTCACCCCGTCTGTGTCCCGTTCACCCCTTCTGTGTCCCGTTCACCCCGTCTGTGTCCCGTTCACCCCTTCTGTGTCCCGTTCACCCCGTCTGTGTCCCGTTCACCCCTTCTGTGTCCCGTTCACCCCGTCTGTGTCCCGTTCACCCCTTCTGTGTCCCGTTCACCCCGTCTGTGTCCCGTTCACCCCTTCTGTGTCCCGTTCACCCCGTCTGTGTCCCGTTCACCCCTTCTGTGTCCCGTTCACCCCGTCTGTGTCCCGTTCACCCCTTCTGTGTCCCGTTCACCCCGTCTGTGTCCCGTTCACCCCTTCTGTGTCCCGTTCACCCCGTCTGTGTCCCGTTCACCCCTTCTGTGTCCCGTTCACCCCGTCTGTGTCCCGTTCACCCCTTCTGTGTCCCGTTCACCCCGTCTGTGTCCCGTTCACCCCTTCTGTGTCCCGTTCACCCCGTCTGTGTCCCGTTCACCCCTTCTGTGTCCCGTTCACCCCGTCTGTGTCCCGTTCACCCCTTCTGTGTCCCGTTCACCCCGTCTGTGTCCCGTTCACCCCTTCTGTGTCCCGTTCACCCCGTCTGTGTCCCGTTCACCCCTTCTGTGTCCCGTTCACCCCGTCTGTGTCCCGTTCACCCCTTCTGTGTCCCGTTCACCCCGTCTGTGTCCCGTTCACCCCTTCTGTGTCCCGTTCACCCCGTCTGTGTCCCGTTCACCCCTTCTGTGTCCCGTTCACCCCGTCTGTGTCCCGTTCACCCCTTCTGTGTCCCGTTCACCCCGTCTGTGTCCCGTTCACCCCTTCTGTGTCCCGTTCACCCCGTCTGTGTCCCGTTCACCCCTTCTGTGTCCCGTTCACCCCGTCTGTGTCCCGTTCACCCCTTCTGTGTCCCGTTCACCCCGTCTGTGTCCCGTTCACCCCTTCTGTGTCCCGTTCACCCCGTCTGTGTCCCGTTCACCCCTTCTGTGTCCCGTTCACCCCGTCTGTGTCCCGTTCACCCCTTCTGTGTCCCGTTCACCCCGTCTGTGTCCCGTTCACCCCTTCTGTGTCCCGTTCACCCCGTCTGTGTCCCGTTCACCCCTTCTGTGTCCCGTTCACCCCGTCTGTGTCCCGTTCACCCCTTCTGTGTCCCGTTCACCCCGTCTGTGTCCCGTTCACCCCTTCTGTGTCCCGTTCACCCCGTCTGTGTCCCGTTCACCCCTTCTGTGTCCCGTTCACCCCGTCTGTGTCCCGTTCACCCCTTCTGTGTCCCGTTCACCCCGTCTGTGTCCCGTTCACCCCTTCTGTGTCCCGTTCACCCCGTCTGTGTCCCGTTCACCCCTTCTGTGTCCCGTTCACCCCGTCTGTGTCCCGTTCACCCCTTCTGTGTCCCGTTCACCCCGTCTGTGTCCCGTTCACCCCTTCTGTGTCCCGTTCACCCCGTCTGTGTCCCGTTCACCCCTTCTGTGTCCCGTTCACCCCGTCTGTGTCCCGTTCACCCCTTCTGTGTCCCGTTCACCCCGTCTGTGTCCCGTTCACCCCTTCTGTGTCCCGTTCACCCCGTCTGTGTCCCGTTCACCCCTTCTGTGTCCCGTTCACCCCGTCTGTGTCCCGTTCACCCCTTCTGTGTCCCGTTCACCCCGTCTGTGTCCCGTTCACCCCTTCTGTGTCCCGTTCACCCCGTCTGTGTCCCGTTCACCCCTTCTGTGTCCCGTTCACCCCGTCTGTGTCCCGTTCACCCCTTCTGTGTCCCGTTCACCCCGTCTGTGTCCCGTTCACCCCTTCTGTGTCCCGTTCACCCCGTCTGTGTCCCGTTCACCCCTTCTGTGTCCCGTTCACCCCGTCTGTGTCCCGTTCACCCCTTCTGTGTCCCGTTCACCCCGTCTGTGTCCCGTTCACCCCTTCTGTGTCCCGTTCACCCCGTCTGTGTCCCGTTCACCCCTTCTGTGTCCCGTTCACCCCGTCTGTGTCCCGTTCACCCCTTCTGTGTCCCGTTCACCCCGTCTGTGTCCCGTTCACCCCTTCTGTGTCCCGTTCACCCCGTCTGTGTCCCGTTCACCCCTTCTGTGTCCCGTTCACCCCGTCTGTGTCCCGTTCACCCCTTCTGTGTCCCGTTCACCCCGTCTGTGTCCCGTTCACCCCTTCTGTGTCCCGTTCACCCCGTCTGTGTCCCGTTCACCCCTTCTGTGTCCCGTTCACCCCGTCTGTGTCCCGTTCACCCCTTCTGTGTCCCGTTCACCCCGTCTGTGTCCCGTTCACCCCTTCTGTGTCCCGTTCACCCCGTCTGTGTCCCGGTTGAAGGTGACAGGGAAAGATTTAAAAGGACCTGAGGGGCAATTTTTTCACAAAGAGGGTGGTGAGTGTATGGAATGAGGTACTTGAGGAAGTGGCGGAGGCTGGTACAATTACAGCATTTAAAAGGCATCTGGATGGGTACATGAATAGGAAGAGTTTGGAGGGATATGGACCAAGTGGGTCTAAATTAGGTTATGATATCTGGTTGGTGTGGATGAGTTGGACCAAAGGGTCTGTTTCCATGCTATACATCTCTATGACTCTATGAGAGGGGCAAAAACAGAAAGCACTGAGTTTCTCCAGCATTTTCTGATTTTGTTATATTTCAAGCATCCACAGTTCTTTGTTTTATTTTAAGGTTGAGAAGGGGCCTGATGGAAGTCTAAGATTATGAGAGGCATGGATACTGGGAATCAGAAGGCTCTTTTTCCATTCGTAGCAGGTCAATGACCAGGGTGCATAGATTTAAGTTGGGAAATAGGTGGTTAAGCCAAGAGTTGAGGAAACATTTTTTCACTCAAACGGTGGTCCCAGAACTCACTGTCTGAAAGGATGGTTGAGACAAAAACTCTTGAAACATTTTAATAGTATTCACTTGTATTGCTGTAGTCTCCAGGGCTATGGGCCAAGAGTTGGAAATAGGATAAGTGTGGTCAGATTTTTGTTGACCAGGTGAATGACCTTCTTCTGTGCTGTAAATATCTCTGAGTCTATAAGTCTATGCTACACGTCAGTCAGCACCATAAGACTTCTAT
This sequence comes from Chiloscyllium plagiosum, assembly GCF_004010195.1. NCBI lineage: Eukaryota > Metazoa > Chordata > Chondrichthyes > Orectolobiformes > Hemiscylliidae > Chiloscyllium > Chiloscyllium plagiosum. The sequence goes on from NW_025211964.1 coordinate 24,188, forward strand.
CTTACCTTACATTACTGTTCTGAGGAGAGAATTGAAACAGAGACACGTTCTGAGTCAATGACTAACTGGTTATATTTAATATTTTGTTCTGTTCCTTTGTCCCTTGTATGTAAACTGACATTTTGATCTCCCAGACTAGTTTCAATCACCCTAGAGGCTTTGAAGGCATTTTGCAGTTTTGTCTTTTCCCTAATTGGCCTGTTCCAGCAGATTACATGGCTCTAAGTGGCTGGTGAGCATCTATACCATGATGCAGAAGATATCTTAACAATATGGGACAGGTTGAATACATTGCATCTTTTTCCTGTCTGTCATTCTTATATGTTTAAAATTTAAATTCTATTCAGTTTTCTCTGTCCAGATTAATATTCAGAGCTGTGTCACCATACTTAACTCTTTCTCACATCAGACATCATTTTTTGTGGTGCAATTGAAAGGAACCCATTTTCTATTGGTATCAATTGATCTTTTTCCTTGTAGTTCTGGACCCTGACCAGTTAAAGGCACTTCCTCAATTTTGCTTTTATTTTCTTTTGTTCTTTGTTTGTAACGTTTATTTGGCATTGTGCTGCACATCCTGGAAATTATTAAAATCACAACCAGTTTTGCCAACAGTACACTATAAACCCAAAGTTTGTAGTGGGATTAAACTTAGCCAAATATAGTTTAACATGTGGTAAAATTATTATACATTTCAACCAAACTGCTCTGAAATATTTGATGATCTGGATTTAAAATTTGCTGAATTTTGATGAAATGAATAAAATATTATTCAAACAAATGGACCAACTTACTGTTGTATGTACTGAAAGT
>NW_025211965.1:0-25000 GCF_004010195.1 Chiloscyllium plagiosum
TTCCAAAGCTTCCACATCCTTCCTATAATGTGGTGACCAGAACTGCATGCAGTACTCCAGGTGCGGCCTTACCGGTGTCTTGTGCATGTAAAGCATGACCTCGTGTCTCTGAAATGTAATCCCCCTACCTGCCTCCTTAACAATCCTATCAACCTGGGTGGGATTTATGCACCAGGACACCAAGGTCTCTCTGTTCATCTACACTGCCAAGAATTTTACCATTAGCCCAGTACCTTGCATTCCTATTATTTCTTCAGCAGTGAACTACCTCTCACTTTTCCACATTAAACTCCATTTGCCACTTCTCACCAAGCTCTGCATCTTATCTATGTCCCTCTGTAACCCACAACAACCTTCAGCACTATCCACAACTCTGCTTACCTGTAGTGTCATCCCCAAATTTACTAACCCATCCTTCTATTCTCAGATCCAGATCACTTATAAAAATGGTGGACCCAAAACAGATCCTTCCAGCACATCACTGGTAACTGAGCTCCAGGGCGAACATTTCCCATCAACCACCATCCTCTGTCGTCTTTCAGCTAGCTAATTTCTGATCCAAACCACTAAATCACCTTCAATCCTGAAACTCTGTATTTTGTGCAAGAGCTTACCGTATGGAACCTTATCAAACGCCTACTGAAGTCCACATACACCACGTCAACTGCTTTACCTTCATCCACCTGTTTTTGTCACCTTCTCAAAGAACTCAATAAGGTTAGTGAGGCATGACCTACCCTTCACCACAAAACTGTTGACTAGCGTTAATCAAATTGTTCCTTTCCAGAGGATTATAAATCCTATCTCTTATAACCTTTCCAACACCTTACCCACAACCGAAGTAAGGTTCACTGGCCTATAATTACCAGGATTGTCCTGACTCCCCTTTAAACAAGTGAACAACAATTGCTATCCTCCAGTCTTCTGGAGTATGTATGTTTAAAATGCAGTACATTTCTTATGAAGCACTTGAGGATATGAGAAATGAGAAACAAATGTGTTTTTTTGCACTACCAACTATCTTGTACCTTCCCTAAGTTGTTTCTTCATAGATATTTCTAACCTCATCGTTATTTCTTCTGATCTCAGATAGAATTGTATCTCAGCTATTTGTAAATGCAACCACTAAGGGACTTGGCCACCCTTTTGGTACCAAATGCTCTCTGAGCAATTCTCTGCAAAGCCAAGATTATTCAAATTTAAATAATACTGTCATATTTATGATGTCATGTTTCTTAACATCTTGCATAGTCCTACATAGATATTTGATTAAGACTAATCTGATAAGAAATGTTTTACCTTTAGCCCCCACTCTCCTACAGTTACGTGCTGCTCTTATCTCCTCCTTGTATTAGTAGTGCTTTTATTAACTCTCCTTTGTTAGGTCTTCTACTAATCCTACATGCTCACTTCCTTCTATCTTTGTGTACTGAAATCAAGAGTTATCAACAAATCATAGGTTTGCAGCATTGAATGCTGTTGTTTAACCAGTCATACATCTGCCACATGCAGAAGAATCTAGCCGCTATGAATTTTTTACTTTTGATGTACTTAGCCGTAACAGACTGGCCACAGACTCAGCCGTACTGTTTACAAGCTTGACATTGTATTTGAAATGGAGCTAACAATCCCATCGATCTGTTATTAAGACCTCATACGTGCACCTCCTAAATATTGACTATTTCTGCCCGCTATTGAAACTTCAATCATTGTATTTATCATCTCAATACTCGACTAGTCTGATAATCCCCTGACCAATTGCTCATTTCCTATCTTCGGGGTAGACTATAGCACATCCAAAACTTCTTTTTCCTTTAAAGTGCTTATGAAAATCTGCCTCTTGCATCATTTGTCATAATCCCCCTCTTTCCTCTCCTCCCCTCCCCCGCCCTCATATTTTTTGCCCTTTCATTATCAATTTACCTCTTGGGAAAACCACTAATCATTTTGAACATCAGTATCAAATTTCATTAAATCATCTTTGTTCTAATGAAGGACGCTCAGTTTCTGTAATCTTGGTTCATGCTTAAAGACATTAATCCGTGCATTAACTTAGTGGCGTTCTTGTGCCACCTGTTCAACACTTGATATTTTATTGATGTAAGGCACCCAAATCTGAGCACAATTTTGTAACTGTTGCTTAATTGATAATTTTGCGTAGTTTTACAATTATTTTATGTTGATTTGAATTCTCCATCAGTCGAAATAAATCAAATGCCGACATAAATTGCTGATAAGTGAATTATTCATTCATTTGAATTAAGCAGCCTCTACGTAAAATTAGGAGAATGTAACTTTTCTTTGTAACACTCTGTTCGTATAACTTTACCAAAGTGTCCTCTACTTGTCAATTTATGCATGTCTGAACCTCTGTGCCTCTTTTATATTGATATCGGTTTTATTGTTTAGTGTTTTTTTTCTCCTTTTTCTTGCTCCCAAGAGAGATCATCCTATGAATTTTCTTTTTTTAAAATCCCTGTACCTACAAATTCTACATCATGTTCATTACTTCTGTATTAACTCCGTTAAAGTCACTAGATGTTATTTATAAATGCAATGGCTGTCTGGTAAACTTCAGTTGAGAAGGCATGCTAGCAAGGTAAGTACCTTTTCTCTTTAAATTCTGCATTCTTTTACTTTCATACCTGTAACTTTAGAAAAAAAAATCTGTTGACTTTTTTTTATTTCTTGCTACCACTATCTTGGGTGGCACAATGGCTCAGAGATTAGACCTGCTGTCTCACAGTGCCAGGGACCTGGGTTCAATTCCAGCCTCTGGCGACTCTCTGTGTGGAGTTTGCATATTCTCTGGGTGTTCCGGTTTCTTTCCACAGTCCAAAGATGTGCAGGTTAGGTGAATTGGCCATGCTAAATTGCCAATAGTGTTAGGTGCATTAGTCAGGGGTAAATATAGGGTAGGGTATGGGTGTGTTACTCTTCGGACAGTCGGTGTGGACTTGTTGGGTTGAAGGGCCTGTTTCCACACTGTAGGGAATCTAATCACTTCTCTGATTACTGAAACAAGATACTTAATGAAATTTTATTTTTCACCATTAATTTACTTGTCCTTTCTTTTTCAATCTTTTTCAATGCTACTTTATTTTTCTTCATTAATACTCTTGGATTTCTAATCCTTTTCTCCATCCACGCTTTTTATACTCCACCTTTTTTATCTCTAAAGTTTATCATTTCACTATTTTTAAATTTAATTTTACATCAAATTTGTTTCTCTGAAAGAAGTTTCATCCATTGCTGAACTGTCTTATAGTGAGTATTCTAGTTTGCAAGCTAAACATCAGCCTGAAGTTTCCTGTGTTGTCTCTTAACCTAACTCATTGTTCCTCACAGCTGTAATACTCCTCCAGTTTTTTTTCCTTCTCCCATATGATCTTCACACAGTTAGTTTAGTGCTAATCACGTGCTTCTTTTTGATTTGCCTTTCTTGTCTTTTTTTGTTTAGTGTTATCCTGCATTTGAGCTTTGTCTCTTTTTATACAAATGGATAGAGCACATGTTGTACTATCTGAGTAAGTTAAGTTTGATCCAGGTTTAGCATCTGGATTGTGCTGAATTGGTTGAGCTCAGCCTGAGTGAAAGTCATTCAATTAATCTAAATGTCCATGGACTGGGAAAAGAAAACAAAACCCAGGGCTGCAAATGAAAAGTGGACACATGAATATGGTATTAATCTTTGCTATATAACCATGTTAAATAGCATGCTGACACTTGTTGTCTCACTGCACGTTAGAAGTACAACCATTTGGATGAGTTTCAAAAGGCTGCCTACACGTGTGGTTTTGCAGCTAAACTTTGAAAAATTTTCTTGACCAAAATGCATATCAAATTGTAACCAACCCACTGTAGTACCTTTATCACTTTCCAATATATGGTCACAGAATTCTAGCTCTATGTATTCAAAGCTTGACTTACCAATTTATTTTTCAACGCAACTGTTTTGGCATCTATTCATTTGTCATTTGCATCATCTGTAGTACTATTAACCCCCTGCTGTTATCTATCTGTTTGTAAAAATACTCTGATCCTTCTACATGCTAAGTTATATCTGTATATTTTCTCTTCACTTAAAAATAATTGTAGGTTTAAAAAGTGATAACATTTCATTGCCTATTCATTCTACACAGTTGAGTTGGGGTATTGATGAGCTATGATCCAGAGAAGGTGCTGCATATTGCGTCTGGTTGCTCAGTCCTTCCTTGTGTCACTCAATGAATGAAGGAAAGTTCAGTCATGGTTTACCAAAATCTAAACCCTCCCCTTTCTTTATGCAAGTCCTTCTGTGGGCATTTCTGTATTAGGCTAAACAATAGAACTGAATATGTTAAGCCCCTAACAATTAGGGAGCAGTTTGGGGCATTGAATAATGTCGAATGATGCAATTGAACCTGACAGCTTCAACAGTCAGCCTACTCATGGGACCTTAAAGTTGTTCACACTTGGTTTCATCTCTCATCACACGCTGGGTATTAAAACCCTGCCGGTGGGGAGCTCAAAGAAATTGGGCTGATTGTCAGGAGACCCTGCTTGGTGCATAACTTGTATGGGATATTAGCTAAGAGAAAAATTGCATCTATTACATTTTTTGTGCATTGGCCATCAGTTTGCTTTGTGTTGATGCATTTATTTTTCTTGGCAACATTCCCAAAAGAGGATGCATTGCATTCAATATTTTGTATATTAATCTAGAACTTAATGTACAGTTGTATTTTTCTATAAGGGTTAAAAAGAAAACTACATTATAAAGCAAATAAAGAAAGTTCTTGAAATGCATAGCAAGTTTGTCAGTATTTAAGGAGAAAATATGATATAACATTTTGGGTGTCATCCTTCATCAGAACATTCCTTTTTTATAGGTGCTGATAGACCTGCCACGTAATATCAGGATGTTCTGGATTTTGTTTTAATGTACTTTGAAATAAAACAGTTAAATAAAGAGATGTTAACTATTGTTATGTTAATGAGAAATGATACATAATTTTTTTTCAAGAAATCAAAATTGCTGAGATATATATAGTAATGAGTCTTTCTAATGATTTTGCATCCTGAATAACCGGCGTAACTCATCAATTCAGATTTAGATGGTCCATTTCCCATGCACTTTTAAAATTCTATTGAAGTAAATGCAGTGGTCTTTTTAAGCAATGATCTGAATAACTCCAATAATGTTTTCTTCGTAACACTGCAGGATTTGTGATATCATCAGGAATACTGTAGATTACATTGATTTCAATATATGAAAACTCAGTCGTTTTATAAATTGCAGATTTAAAACAAAGCAGGAAAAATGCTAATTATAAAATTTTTGGTTCTAAAGTGTTAAAAATTAAGGTCTGGCCTTTTGATCAAGTGATGCTGACCTGCTCAGTAAACATTCTTTAGTTCCTTTGTCCACTCTTTAGTTAACTTCCTACTGAAGAATGACTAGTTTTTTCTGTATGTTTAATTCATGACAAGAGACCACCAAAATTTTTTTTGCTGAATGTAATAGGATGCCTCTGCTGGTCTTGCAAAGTCTTAGCAGATCATTTAATGCCTATGTTTGGAATTTCACAAAAGCTATTAGCTTCAGAAAATAAACCTTGAAATATTTGTGGTGTCAAAACTTAAATTTTACATATGTGTGGGAACTGAACAAAGGGATATTGACCCATTAAATGTTTAGAGAAAATTATTTACAAAGGTCTGTAAGTTAAACATTTCTTGGTTATTTCATATTTGTCCAATTCTGACAAACTTGAAGAAATGTCATTGTATTTTGATTGGTAATTGTAATATTTACTAATTAAACTATAATCTTCAATTATCTTGTGGTTGATTCTAAGATTTAAGAATATATTTGACTTGGATCATTTTAAGCCATTTTGCATTCTGTGCATATTTGGCAAGAAATAGAAATTTGGATATAATTAATGCAGAGAAAGTTCTTCCCACAACAAGTTATTTATATTTTACTGATAGTTGTTGCTATGATAGTTATTGCTCATGTTTTTGTCAGACGAAGTTGGCACAATAATTCTCCCTTATGTCTCCCTTGTGTTCTAGCTAGTAAACGACCAATTATTTGATGTCCATCTGTAGTACATTTTACTGAGAGACAGTAGAGAATCCAGTAAAATCCATTTTTGTATACTTTACGTAATTGAAAGTTAGCAATTTCCAATTTGCTGTCGTAGACCAAGGCTAGCATCTTTTGTGTATGGAGGTCATTGAGTTTCAGATTCTATAAAACTGAACTTCCTCCTCTTTCAGCCTATTCTGTGTACTGAATTTTCAGCTTTGACAATAATAGATCCTATTGGTTGGCAATCATCCCTTAAGATTTGTTAAATGATATGCTTCTTCTAGCCACTCTCAATCTGTTAATGAGTAATAGTATTTCTTGCTGCTTGCTCCTCTGGAAGACCTCAAATTATTATCCCAGAAAAGCCATGAATGAAATAGATATAAGTGAGCCTGTAAAATAAGGGTATGAATTGTTGGATATTTGTTGATCGTCACAGGCATTCTCACACTCCTGGCTGAGGTGCTGGGCAGCTAGCATGTTGCTGCCTCTGGCCTGTATAGAAAGACAGCTTGGGGTTGGAGAGGGTGTATTTAGTGTGATGGCTACCTGCCCAACACGGACTGGTCACCAATTAGAGGGCCAGTTGAGGGCACTCTTCTGACGCCATCTGGAATTTTTCAGATGGCAAGCCCCATGCTGCTGCAAAATCTGTTCGATGGACAGAGGTGGCCTCCTGGTGGCAAACTGGGGTAATCAACAATGTCTCCACTCCCCCTTCACTTGGCTTGATAACTGTGATCATTTTTAATAAAAATTCAAATATTGGTGACTCTTCAGAGGACCTGTCCATCTTGAGAGTCCTAATTGCAGAGTGTAGAACCAGGGATGATAATCTCAGGATATGGGGTAGGCAATTTAGAATTGAGATGAAGGAAAATTTCTTCATTCAGAGGGTGATCAGCCTACCACCAAAGGATGTGGAGGCTGAAACATTCTGTATATTCAGTTCAAAGATTGGTACACCTTTTATATATTAAAGACATCAAGAGAATTCAAATGAATGCAGGAATACAGCTTGAAATAGAAAATCAGCTGTGACCATACTGAATGGTGAAGCAGACTTGAAGGGCTGAATGGCCTTCTCAGAGTTTCTATGTTTCTTTCTACTTCCAAAATATATCTTTAAGTATTCTAGGTATGAGTCTAACCAGTGCCTTGCACCATTTTAATAAGACTCCTTTTTTTTTCTGTATTCTATTAGTTTTGAAATCAAGGAGAGTGTTCTATTTGCCTTTTGTTATTTGCTGAACTTGGTATACTCGCTTTTTGTGATTTATGCATGAGGACCCCCAAATCCCCTTACGTCGTAGCTTTTTGCAATCCTTCTGCATGTTGATACTATTTAGCTCCTGTCTTGCCAAAGTTCATCACCTCTTATTTGCCCACATTATATTCCATCTGCCAAGATTTTGCCCACTTACGTAATCTGTCTGCCTTTGATCCTCAACTATTTTTACTACTGAACTCTTTTCTCAGTCTACTCCAGTTGACTCTCTCCTCATTCCATTGATTAATCTTATTTAGGTTTACCACATTTGTTTCCTACCTAAGTTTCGCACACGCGAACTGAATGTTGAATTCTACCATATTATGGGCACTGTTTTCAAGGGGATCCTTTATTCTCAAATCATATATTAAACCTGCCTCATTCTGTATTACCAGATCCAAAGTAGCCTGATCCCCGGGTGGATTCCCACCATATTATCTTTGGATACTGTCTCAAACAGACTCTAATTCTATGATTTTTCCAGTTTACGAGCAGATTCAAGTCACTCATGATTAATATACTGCCTTCTTTACATATATTGCCAGTGATTTCTCTGCTCTAGATACTGCTCCAGTATCTTTTGTAGTTTGTCCTGTAGTCACACTTCAATATCACAGTCAAATTTTATATTTAGTACAAGTAACTTCAAAGTCTGGATAAATGCATACAAATAAAAAGAATTTTTCTGCTGCACTAGATTATGCAAGAATTTGGCCAGCATTAGCTGCTTGATGTGTGCTAGGGTTCAATTTTGCTTGTTTGGCTAAAATCCCAATAGAGGCCCTCAGAATTGTGGTTTGCAACATGAATGAATGCGAACTTTGGAAGGATTACTACTAGGACTCTTGGCTGACTGCCAAAATTGCAGTTACTCAGATTGGGTCATGACAGAACTATGATTTATTATTTAGTCTTACATTGTGAAAAACACATACTTGTGATGCCTTTTTGCTTCAATGTCCAACTTCATCAGAACAGGAAATAATGGAATGATTTCCTATTTGGTAATGATTCAGCATAGCAAAGGAGTATTGGTTTAATGACTAAACTAGATTTGGATGTTAGCACTTCTGACCCCTGCAGACATTCTGTACTGTGGAAATCCTGAATATTTGTAAAAAATCTGTTGTAGACCTGCGCCTTTTTTTTCAGTGCTTTAACAAGATTAAATAATTAGTTAAATTATCAAATCGTCATCATTCTGCTAAAACCCAGTATTTGTGACCAGTCTGCAGACATGGGATATGCATGATAACAGGAAGTTACTGTTACACATTTTCCCAGTATTTGAATGAGGTGAAATTTCAATTTTATTTAGATTGTTGTTGATTGAGATATCTGGTAAAATGTTTGGACCACACCTTAACGGTATGTCCACAAAAGTACTTTTTTTTAATTGATTTCAAGTTTTGTGCTGTATAACAGCATAAATGCTAACAAACTGCATTTTTGATAGAGCTATAAATTCATTGAATTATTTTGAATTATTTTTTCAACAGTTGGTTTGATGCATTAAATTCAGCTCCCCTTCTGTGCTGACAAGGGACTCAAGCAGCATTAGAACTTCATCCAGGTGATCATTCTGAAAGATATCGCAATGTGTGTTCACAGCTGATTTCAATACACAGGCTATTGCATCAATACAACAAAGGAGAAAGTGAGGTCTGCAGATGCTGGAGATCAAAGTTGAAACTTTATTGCTGGAACAGCACAGCAGGTCAGGCAGCATCCAGGGAACAGGAGATTCGACGTTTCGGGCACAGGCCCTTCTTCAGGAATGAGCAGAGAGTGTTCAGCAGGTAAAAGGACCTTTTATCTTCTCCTGCTGAACACTCTCTGCTCATTCCTGAAGAAGGGCCTGTGCCCGAAACGTCGAATCTCCTGTTCCCTGGATGCTGCCTGACCTGCTGTGCTGTTCCAGCAATAAAGTTTCAATACAACAAAGCCCCATTCTGCCATTCTCTACCTATTTAAATGCTTTTTTTCTACCAGTGGTAGTTGGGAACGGTTATCCTGAAAATCTTTATTGAATGGGAAGCAATTGGACTTCAAGATCCTCTGAGATCTTGTTTGTGGTCAGCTCAGTTAGTAAAGATCAGAATGTTAAAACTTGAATTTTCTTGGTCACTGTAGCTAAGTGAAAGCGAGGACTGCAGATGCTGGAGATCAGAGTTGTGTGTGGTGCAGGAAAAGCACATCAGGTCAAGCAGCATCAGAGGAGCAGGAGGTTCAGCGTTTCTGGCATAAGCCCTCCATCAGGAATGAGGTTTGTGGGCTAGGGGGCTGAGAGATAAATGGGAGGTGGGTGGGGTTGGGAGGTAGTTGAGAATGCGATTGGTAAATGAGGGTGGGGGAGAAGGTGATAGGTCATAGAGGAGCATGGAGCAGATAGATGGGAAAGGTGATGGACAGGTCAGGAGGGCGGTGCTGCGTTGGAGGTTTGTGACTGGGATAATGTGGCTGGAAGGGAAATGAGGAAACTGCCAGCTTCCTCATTTCCCCTCCAGCCACATTATCCCAGTCCCAAATCTCCCCTCAGCACTGCCCTCCTGACCTGTCCACTATCTTTCCCATCTATCCCTTCCATCCTCCTCTCTGACCTACCATCTTTTCCCCCACTTTCATCTACTATCACATTCTCAGCTACCTTTTTCCCCCACCCCATCCCCTCCCATTTGTCTCTCATTTCCCTGACCCACAAGCCTCATTCCTGATGAAGTGCTTATGCCCAAAACGTCAATTCTCCTGCTCCTTGGATGCTGCCTGACCTGTGCTTTTCCAGCACCACGCTCTCGACTCTGTAGCTAAGTACCACTCATCAGAAGATTTATCCAATGAACAATTTTAATTTTATTTTACTTTCAATACTTTCCTGTGTGCATATATTTCATAAAGTTTGAAGGTGTCCATATGAATTTGGTCAAACTAAGAATTTTAGTTGTGTTTGCAGGTGAGAGATCATTGACTGTATTGTGGCTTCTCGCCAGCCAAATTCTAGGCTGGCAAAGTTCAGATGAGGGAAGGCTACTGATCTGGGCTGGTTTAGAGACATAACACTACCTCCTGAAATGTCATCGTAATGACAAATAGGGAGACCTACATGGTGACAAAGCTAATGAAACCTGGCAAAGGAGTCAGTCAAGTGGCTTGAAAAGACAGAGGTAAATACTGCAAAAGAAAAATTGAGATGATTTTTTTTGTAGGCTAAGAGTATTCTGTCAGGACGTTAAGCCATGCTTCTGTGAACTCTGCAAGAAATTAATGAACTTCCAGATCACTGTCTTCTCACTAACTTTGAGCACCAGCATCTATTTGGAATGCTCTGTCCCATGCAAGTCCCCACTTCCACCTGTGGGCCTTGATGTCATTCCCATTAGCATCCAGCAGGAGTCAGTTCAGAGCAACTTAAATGTGGCTTAGCACTTAAAGAAGCTCGATATGCACATTCAACCACCTGCATGCCTGCCATGCACCATGTACACCATAAAAGTGGCACTTGTTGCTATTAAAGCTACAGAATTAATTTACAGTAGCAGATAATTACTTGATAGTACAGGACATAAATTTATCTTTTTAGCTCTTTTTAGCAAAGCTTTTCAACTAGCACTAAAACTTGACTGAGGTGACAGAATTATCCTGCATAATAATGAAATTGCTGTATATCATGCATACCTATGATAGGGCCTACAGTTAGGGTTTGTACTTGAAAAGTACCTACTCTACCTCTAATTACTTTGTAAGAGGAAGGTGTCTCAAAAAATGAGCGTTGGTGAAGCTAACCACTTTACGCTGTTGTATTCAGTAAATATGTTCAATTCTCCCCTTACCAGGTCGCTACCATCAAACTAAATAGTAATGTAGATTGAATTTCAGTACTGGTAGATGGGTTGTGCATCATAAGAACTGCAATGTGTCAACTATACTGGGTTGTGATTCTGCTATTTGATAACTTTTAGTACAATGAGGATGATTTAATAAGAATTGTGTCAATTGATTCAGTTAGGCTTGCAGGGTGAACCATTTGTGCATTCCACACGTATTCATTTGCAGGATCCTGTCCTTGTTGGAGATTTTTCAATAAAGTCAGGGTTAAGCAGTCCCTTCTGTGTTCTCCATGGAAATAGTCTGATCAATCTACCTGATTTTAACCAACTAACAAAATTCACTGTTAACAGTTCCTGATGCGCCCCCATGCTAAATATGGACCAACCAATCCGCTCCGTCGTCTTGTGCTGTGTAAATTGTTCCTTAAGTTTGTTTTCAGGCATCCTAATTTTGATGACTACAAGATGGAAAATTGAGTTTGTGTCTCTTTTACACTGTTGTTTGTCATTTATAGAAATTATTTCGTTGAGAATTTAGGAGGAATGGTTGGTAAGTTTGCAGATGATGCCATAAATTGGTGATATCGTTGACAGTGAAGAAGGTTATCTAAGATTACAAAGGGATCTTGATCAGTTGGGCCAATGGACTGAGGAGTGGCAGATGGAGTTTATTTTGGATAAATGAGGTTTTGCATTTTAGTGAAGTGAACAAGGGCAGGACTTGTACAGTTAATGGTAGCACCTGGATAGTGTTGTCGAACAGAGACCCACAGGTTTATGTTCGTAGTTCTTTGAAAGTTGCGTCACAGGTAGACATTTAGCGCACTTCATTGCTCAGTCCATTGAATATAGGAGCTTGGACATTGTGTTGAAGTTGTATTGGGTGTTGGTGAAGCCGCTACTGGAGTACTGCATACAGTTCTAGTCATCCTTCTATGCGAAGCATATTATTAAATTGGAAAGGGTGCCGAAAAGGCTTACAAACATGTTGCTGGTACTAGAGGGTCTGACTTATAAGGGTAGGCTGGGATTTTTTCATTGGAGCAAAGGAGATTGAAGGGTGACCTTGGAGAAGTTTATAACATCATGAAGGGTAGAGACAAGGCGAATAGCAACAGTCTTTTCCCTAAGGTGGAGGAGTTGCAAACCAGGAGGGGTGGGGTGGGGGGAGCAGGAACACGACATTTGTAAGGTGAGAGGAGAAAAATTTAGAAGGGACCTTGGGAGCAACTTTTTCTGCCCAGAGGGTGGTTCATATGTGGAATGAACTGCCAGAGGAAGTGGTTGATGCAGGTACAGTTATAACATTTAAAACAAGATTTGGACGGGTACATGAAGAGAGAGGGTTTAGAGGGAAATTGGCGAAACACAGGCAAATGGGACTAGTTTGAGTTTGGGAAACTTGGTTGGCAATGACAATTTTGACAAAAGGGTCTGTTTCCATGCTGCATGACTCTATAATTGCACTCAACGGCTGATTATCCAACTAACCTTTTTGACCCTTCTGTTAGCTGATATCTTAAACTTTTCTCATTCAGATGTTATTCCTGTAACTGTGCTGTTAAAACCTTCTCAACAAACCATCCTTTGTTTCCTCCATCCCTGCAAGGTACTGTTCCATATCTAACCTCCCTTTCTCTGCAAAGTCCTCAAACGTGCTGTTGCTTCCCAAATCTATTCTCATCTTTCCATGTTTTGAACCTTCCAACCAGGTCTCATTCCCTGGCGTTGTACTGGGGCAACTCTTACCAAAATCACAAATTACATGCAAGGTGACTGCATTCCTCCTTGTACTACTTGATCTGTCTGCAGAACTTGACGGAGTTACCCTCACCATTCTCCTCCAAAGCTCCTCTCTCCACTGTTGTCCAGCACGCTGTGACTGCTGTCATGTTGTTCCATTTGTTTCTACCTAATTGTAGTGAGAGAATTACTTCAGTGCTTTCCTTCCTTTTCCTACCCTATTAACCTCTGGTGTTGCCTAAGATCGATCCTTCATCCCCTTCAAATTCTCATCCACACACTGCATCCAAAGACTCATTGCTAATTTTTGTGGATGTGCTAATGTTAAGTAGTTCCATCTTACACCATCTCTCTCAACCATTGTTTCTAATTTATCAGCTTAGTCACCGAACTTCCTAGTTTAATTCATTGAAATATAGGGATGGCTTAAACTGTCGTTTCTGGTCCTTGCTCCAAACACTGTTCCCTATTTATAGACTCTGTTTCTCTCAGGTCAGCAGTCTGATATTAAACAAGTCTATTTACAAGCTTATATCACATTTGATCCTGAGATGAGATTTTTCACTTCCTTTGTGCCAAGTCTAAACTTGAGTTTCCACTTCTGTGCCTTCATTCAATGTTATTCTGTCTCAGTTAATTTGTTGCTGAAACATTCATCCATGCCTCCCTTAATTCTAGACTTGATTGTTCCAACACATTCCTGTTGAGTTTTACATTCTAGCTGCCATTAGTTTAAAGTCAATCTAAACTTTGCTGTCTATTTCTTAATTTGCAATATTTCCCATTCGCCTATGTTTGCTGTTCCACATTGGCTTCTAAGTAAGCGATATCTTGATTTTAAAATTCTCATCTTGTTTTCAAAGCTATCTGTGACATTGCCCCTCTCATCTCTAACCTCCCTCACCTCTATAACTCTGCGATATTTTCCTTCTTGAAATCTGAACTCTTGAGTATCCAAATCCTAATTTCTCCACTATTGGTAGCTGTATTGTGTTACCCAGACTGCCAAGCGCAGAAATATCCTCCCTACACCTCGCTACCTATCTCCTTCATTTTCCTCCTTTAAACTGTCTTAAACTTATTTGCCCATGGTTTTGTTAATCGAAACATAGAAGATAGAAAAAGGCAATTTGGCCCTTTTTAAGCTTGCTCTGCCAATCATCACTATCATTGCTGATGGTCCAACTCAATAGTTTAATCCTGCTTTCTCCCAAACCTTTGATCCCATTTGCCCGAAGTGCAATATGTAGCCACCTATTGAATACGTACAATGTTTTGGCATCACCTGATTCCTGTGGTAATGAATTCCACAGGCTCACCACTCTTTGGGTGAAGAAATGTCTCCTCATCCAAAATGGTCTACCCCAAAACTGACCCCTGGTTCTGGACACACCACCATTGGGAACATTCTCCCTGCATCTACCCTGTCTAGTACTGTTAGAATTTTATAAGTCTCTGACGTTTTCCCCCCTTCATTTGTCTGGATTTCAGCAAAACAATCCTAACCTAGTCAACCTTTCCTCATATGTCAGTCCTGCAATCCCCAGATTCAGTCTGGTAACCTTTGCTGCACTCCCTCGAGATCGAGAGCATCCTTCCTCTGAAAAGGAGACCAAAACTGCACACAATATGCTAGGTGTGGCCTCACCAAGGTGCTGTATAACTGCAGTAACACATCCCTGCACCTATACTCTTAAACCTCTCTTAATGAAGGCCAACATATCATTTGCCTTTTTTTTAACCTGTTGCACCTGCATGCTTACTTGCAACAACTGGTACACAAGGACACCCAGGTCCCACTGCATACTCCCCTCTCCCAATTTACAGCCATTCAGATAGTATTCTGCTATCTTGTTTTTGCTTAGAAAGTGAATAACCCCACATTTATCCAAATTATACTGCCATTTATTTGCCCACTCGCCCAACCTGTCCAGATAATGCTGGAGGATCTTTGTGTCCTCGTCACAATTCCCCCTCCCACCCATTGTATCATCTGCAAACTTTGAGATGTTACATTTTGTTCCTTCATCCGAATTGTTCATATGTTGTGAATAGCTGGGGTCCTAGCACGGATCCCTGTGGCACCTCACTAGTTACTGGCTGCCACTTTGAAAAGGACCAATTAATTTCTACTCTTGGTTTCTTCTAACCTAATATTCCCTTAATTTGGTTCTATAATGCTTATGTGAAGTGCTTTAGGATCTTTCATGATATTAAAGGTGCCGTATAAAGGAAAAACTGTTTTTGAACTTTGCACTATGTGGAATCTTTTTGCTGATTTCTTTTCAGCTACCTTGTTTTTTCTTCTAGGGAAATATAGTTGTATTCTGTGGAGTATATATTTGGAATTTTATTTCATAAAGTATCAGAATCAGACCATACAGGAGGACACGCAACTTGTTTGTTTCTGTTGTCTCTTGAAGAGATATCCAATCGTTTGTGAACATTGTGGGTCAGTCTAAGTTCTCCAATCGGTCCACATAACTGAAACCCTTACATACCATAATTCTGTTTAAAATGGACCTAGAACAACGAGTATAATTATCATTGCACAGGAGTTTTCTATTTTGGGCTTCTTGGTCTCTGCAGTGTACCACAACCCATTTCAGCAATATTTTGTTCCCTTTTAATAATACAATTTTTTTTTCAACAGTTTATATAGGAAAGGAATTTTATTAACTACCCATTTTAAACAATTAAAACAATTTTCTCATTATCTTCCTGTCCCATCAAGTATTTGAATCTGGGGACAGGGTTCGCCAGTTCAACTATGCAGCACAGCAAGCATGTAAGTCACTATTTAGCCCATACCCTTAATTTTCTATTCTCTCCAAAGAAGTCTACCTTGCATTTGGGGATCCTTTAGTCTTAGTGGGGTAACAAAAGGTTTTGCAAGTACTTAGTGATTTAGTTACAACCAGCAGTTAGTAAATATTTTGCATCAACAAGCTGTTAGTTATACAATGCCTATTAATATGTAAAGTAAGAATGTACATAGCTAATCTTTTTGTCCATTAATGCTGTTCTTGCATTGAATAAATGTTACAATAATTGAAAAAATGCTTACAAGAAGGTTCACTAGGATGATCCCTGGTATGGAGGGATTGCCTTACGAACAAAGGCTGAACAAGTTGGGACTCTGGAAAAAGTGAGGACTGCAGATGCTGGAGATCAGATTCGAAATGTGCTGGAAAAGCACAGCAGGTCAGGCAGCATCCAAGGGGCAGGAGAGTTGATGTTTTGAGCATAAGCCCTTCACAGTTTGGGGCTACTCACTAAAGTTTAGAAGAATGAGAAATGGTTCATTGAGATCACATAGAACTCTTAAGGGGCTTGACAGAAAAATGCTGAGATGATATTTCACCGCTTGAGTGTCTTGGACCAGAGAGATTGAGATGAGGAGGAATTTCTTCTCTGAGCCTTGAGAGTCTTTGGAATTCCTTGCCCTAGAGATCTGTGGAAATAGAGTTCTTGTGTATATTTAAGGCTGAGATAGATTCTTAATCAGTAAGGAAATCGAGGATTATGGGGAAAGGACAAGAAGGTGGGCATGAGGATGATGGAGGAGGCTCAAAGGGGCTGAACGGTCTACTCCATTCCTGTTTCTTATGGTCTTATAGTCACAAGGCCAAATAAAAACGATCTCTGCACAAAGCATTCAGCAATTTTATTAAAGTGAATACTTGAGAAATATTTTTATTGGTGTTCATTTCTAGCTCAAATTCTAGAATAGTTTGATCAACCAAAAGGTCAAGGCACCTTCCTTTGTACAGCAAACAATCAAGATTCAGGTATCTATTCTTGCTCCTTGGTGATTTATATGGTTGAGTCAGCATTTGTGGTATGGTAGGGAGGAGAAAATCTGCCGGAATTTTCACTTCTGATTGTTAGCTTCAGAAAAGCACCTTCTGTGTATGTGAACAGTATTAGACTTCATTCTGTGGTGGAATAGTCTTCTACAGTTCACTAATTAGATTCACACACTAATAGTTAGAGGGCATTCAGTAGGACGGCACGGTGACAAGGGGTTAGCACTGCTCCCTCACAGTGCCAGGGTCCCAGTTTGATTTCAGCCTTGGGCGACTGTCTGTGTGGAGTTTGCACATTCTCCTCGTGTCTGTGTGGGTTTCCTCCAGGTGCTCCGGTTTTCTCCCACAGTTCAAAGATGTGCAGGTCAAGTGAATTGGCCATGTTAAATTGCCCATAGTGTTAGGTGCATTAGTCAGAAGGAAATGGGTCCGGGTGGGTTATTCTTCGGAGGGTCGAAGGGCTTGTTTCCACACTGTAGGTAATCTAATCTAGTAGTAATGGAACCGTATGCTAACCATTCAGAGTAAGGGAACTTTTTTTTTTAAATTCTGGAGCAACAGCTTGATTTACATCTTTTTGTATGACTAGATGGGACGGAAGAATGACTTGGGCAGTTGGTCTAATATATTTCTTCACTAGCCAGAAGTACAGTTGATCTCTCAAAGCACTATTGAAACTGGAAACTCTGCTTTAAAGAGGAATGAGCACAAACCTTTTTTCCTGCCATTTTGTGATGCATTCCTTTATAATTTTGCTAGAATGACAGCTTCAGCTGTACCCATTTAAAGGTGATTTGTCTCTCAAAGCCATTCTTTTATGTACGTTAGTAACTGGTTACAATGTTTCCTTCACAGGCAAGTGCACTACCTGGATCTTCCTTTAATCTTGCACCATCTCACATGTTTGGAAATCGATTAAATCCCAACTCAGCAACAGCTACTCTTATTGCACAGTCTGAAACAAATCCACAAGGTAAGTTTGACTGAAGTTGAAAAGGGTGAAAAATAAGTGGCATTGCATTTCTAGTTTTTCTTTGTTTTTGAGATATGGTACTTCCAAATAGAAGTTGCATACTGATGAACTTAATACTGCAGAAATTTTAAAAATATACTTGTTGAATGGCCAATCTATGTTTATCAGTTTGTACTAATTAATTTTTGAAGATCTCAGTAATTCAGTTTATTTGTTTCAATCTGAAACATGCTAGAGTGAGAAATGGATTTATGGTGACAAGGGTACAGAATTTGAGTCAAATACGATGGCTTATGTTTTAACAATGTTTAACTGGACTAAAATTTGATATTTTGGACAAACCATTCATCAGCATTGAGCCAGCTGAGCTGGATGCAATCACTGTGTCTATGAAACCAACCCTTTCTTTGTTTGTCATTCTGACTATTATGTGGATGGAAAGATAGTATGAGGCAAAGAAAGATCTTTAGTGGGGACTAGAGTTAACAATGCATCAATAGAAGGAAGAAATGTAATTGCTGGAACTGCTATGTTATTCCAGATTGGATATGCCAGAATAGAACCAAGCAAAGGCAGTTCCACTAAGTTGGAGAACAGAGGCAAGGTATTGGAAGAGACTGGTGTGGTTCACCATGTCAGTATATTTAACAATCATAGAGAATGTGACCTCATTACATGCATTTGTGCTGCAATGTGGTACGAACTGGATTGGTGTTGATGGAAGAAGGAAGGACATAGATTTAGGAAAAAAGTGCTTTGGAAGTTAGTGATAGCAGAGCAGTTTGCATTACTTTTCAGGTTCAAGGAAAATTTTGCTTGATTGTGGCTTGGAAGGGTAAAGGGCAATGACAGGAAAGACATAATACTTACTTGGTGATCAATAAGTGAAATTACCTGATCAGAAGCTTAGTGGGAATAAGGTCCAAGGAGTACAGAATGATTGTCATAAACAAAGTGAAGTGAAAAGAACACGAAAGAAGAATGAAAAAATTTAAAGACACTTGGCAGGCCTGGTGTAAAACTGCAAGCTTTGCTTGTGAGATGATACACAGGTGGTTCTGTTATAATGTGCATTTCATCAACACAAATTTGCTGTAATGTGATTGACGAACTGGGAATGTGGTTTCTGCAGCGCAAACCTTTAAAATGTGTGTTTTGGGTGTAATGTGATTACATAACTAACACTTTAAGTGCTGTTTCTAAAGTGCAATTATTCTATAACTCAGATGCACAAGAACGCAACCATTGCATTAAAGAAGAACTGACTGTACATGTAAAAAAACTGAACAAATGTTTCAAACTTGCAACAAAAAAGCTGTAAACTCTTTATACTTGTTTTTGAAGCGAGGACTGAGGGAACCTTACAAGAGGAGCTCAAGGAGAAAGTGTTCATCCACCTTTTGGAGGATTGTGCAGCAGTATATGCTTTAGCAGAGAATGATCCCAATAGCAATTTAAGTGATTGAATCAGATTTGATGATTAAGTTCCAGATTATCTTAAATCTGCATTCCTTGGAATTAAGAGTATGAAGATGGTTTATAGGGAACAAGTGCCTCAAAGATACAGGTAAGAGAATGGCTGATCAGCTAGACAGCTGCAGAAACCTAAAGGCTGATGATTTTGAAAGTACCAGTGCAAGTGACTTGGCAAGACGTGGAGCAAAAAGGGTGGGAAGTGGCAAGAGAATTTGGTGAATGATGAAATTAAAAGGTTGGAGATTGCCTTATCTACATTCACGACTGAGTAGAGTTGTGACTAAATGCCAAAATCGAAGACATGGTCACAGATATTGTTTTGAAAGTTTATAGGAATATAGGAATGGGAGGCCATTCATGCCCTCGAGCCTGATCTGCCATTCAATGAAATCGAGGCTGATGTGTGGCCTAACTCTAAATATCTGTCTTTGGCCCATATCCTTTAAAATCTTTGCTTAACAAAGAATTATCTATCTTAGATTTGAAATTAATAACTGATTCAGCATACACTGTCATTTTCTGGAAAAGAGTTCCAAACATCTGCCACCCTTTGTATATAGAACTGCTACCTTACATCTCACCTTAACGGTCTAACCCTAATTCTCAGACTTTGCCCCTTAATTCTAGAATCCCCAACTAGTGGAAACAGTTTATCTGCCCTGTATTTACCTGTTAATAAATTGACTTCGACCAGATTACCCTTTAACCTTCTAAATTCTAGAGAAAGCAGCTTAATTTGTGTAATCTGTTCGCATAACTTAATCTCTGAATGCTTGGTATCATTGTTACAAACCTACGTGGTACTCCTTCCAAGGCCCGTACATCCTTCCAAGACTGTGGTGCCCAGACCTGCTTTCAGTGCCCCAAGTGGAGTCTAGCTAGCATTTTATATAACTGCAGCATAACCTGTGCATTCTTATACTCCAGTCCTCTAGATATAAAATACAGAATTCCATTAGCTTGCTTGATTATTTTCTGTACCCGTTTGTGACATTTCAAAGATCTACGCATTTGAATACCTCAGTTATTTTGGACATCCACTATATTTAACTTCATACCGTGTTGAAGGAACCCAGACCTACCCCTTTTCAGTCCAAAATGGGTGACCTCACATTTGCTTACATAACAGAATCCCTACAGCACAGAAAGAGATCATTCAGCCTATCAAGTCTGCACTTACCCTCCGAACATCCCACCTAGACAAAATAGCCATAAATTTGTAGTTTTTATTTTAAATGATTTATTTTGTGCATATATGGTGACAGCAATATGTAAGTCTACGTATTTTTCACAGAATGGTAAGGGGCAGCACAGACAGCGAACTTTGCCTTAATCAACAGGGAGTAAAGTGTCAGAAAGTAGAGAAGTAGTGATCATTTAGGTCGGGCATTGAAAGTGAATGCGTGCTGGAGAGAGAGAGAAATGATGGATGAAATGAATGGGGGATGGGAAAAGCGTGTTCCAATAGTCTGAAAGCAACAAAGGAGATGAGGCTTGAGTTTGGAGCAGTACCCATTGCTGAGGGATGTCTGGTTACAATAGTAATACAGGTGTTAGGAGTTATCTCTGTGGTCTTCAGTAGTGCAAAAGGAAGAATTGTTATGAAAGAGTTGATGTCTGGTGGGATAAAATTGCTATGAGTTAACATGGCACATAAATGACCAGCACCCAAGTTCAGACATTTGTGTCCTGAGACATTTGATTCAAGGACAACATCTCCCCACACCATCATGGCACCTTTGTTGCAATCGCAGAAGATGTAATGTCTACCTGTTTACTTTCTCCCTCCTCACTGTCCAAGGCCTCAGACACACTTTACCCATTCCTCTATGTGCCCAATTGTTTTTCTGTCTCAAAAACCGAAATTGCTGCAAAAGTTCAGGTCTGACAATATCTGTGCAGAGATGATGTTTTGACCTGAAATGTTAACTCTGATCTCTCTTCACAGATGCTGCCAGACTTGCTGAGCTTTTGCAGCAATTTCTGTTTTTGTTTCTGATTTACAGCATCTGCTGCTCTTTCGAATTTTTTTTTCTGGCTCTCCAGACTCAATCTCCCCATCGCCCATCCCCTTTACCACATAAATTATCCTTTTCATAGTTATTCAGTTTTGAAGAAGGGTTATTGGAACTGAAACGTTAACTCTGCATTCTTGCCACAGATGCTGCCAGACCTGCTAGCTTTTCCAGTAGTTTCTCTTTTTTAATTTCAGATTTCCAGCATCCATAGTTCTTTAGTATTTTTTGTTCATTGAATCTAGTTGTGTGAGACAAGGTATCATGGAGCCTATGCTTGCTAATTCAGATTTTGTTCCAAAATGTTCAAATGAAACAACTACAAATTGTGAGAAGACAAGTGCAATGATAAAAACTTGCAACTTCTACATAAATATTTTCAAATTGTTTTAAGTGCTTGATAGCATTAGTGAAAAATTAACTGTTAGGGTAGAATGTCATAGGACATAGAATGTCAAAGAAAATGTACATAAATAAAATGAGTAAGTTGATGCTTTGTATAAGACAACTGAATTGTGAGAAGTAGTTGACAAGCTTGAGGATCCTTTTCCTGGTGATACAAAGCTCAGGATCTTTCAAGCATTAAAGATTACTAAGAAAGTAAGGAGTGAACTTTCAAAGGCTAAGGTTGGGTTCAGGCATGCTTTGAAAAGAGTAACTCCAAATGCTAGCTTGGTCTTCTGATGCTACTGACCATGCTACCATATTGAGAATCAGCAGGGGAAGCTGATAACTAATTCACCTCCACTTAACTGGATATTAGGATTGCTATGGAACATTTTAATTGCCTGGCGAGTGTGGAAGGAGCTATTCAAAGTGCTGGGTGGGAAAAGTGAATGGTCTGATTTATGTTAGTGTGTAAAAATCAAGCGCACTGCAAGATGCCATATTATAATAATGCTACTTTAAAATTAGCCATGATCTTATTGAATGGCCTACTTCTGCTCCTGTGTCTTATGGTCCCCAGCACTGAGCTCTTACCTCATGTCGCAACCTTATATTGAAGGCACCTTATTGTATGCCTTTTGGAAATCCAAATAGACATCTATTAGTTTCCTTATATACACTTTGGTTCTTAAATCCTCAAACAAGTTAATTAAATTTTGTCTAATAAACTTTTTCAAATCAATGGCCTTCATAAAAAGTTCATTGATCTCTGTTCATTGTTTCTCTGTCTACTGAAGCTGCCAGACCTTGGCATTTAGTGTTGTTTTATTTTTGGTCAGGGAGATGTTGGATCCAGCTTGTGACAAATATCAGATCAGGTCAGAATTAAATCTGGGTGAAGCTTGTTTGGTCTGACAGGTGGGGGAGGTAGCTGGGTCCAGAGATGTCATGCTGGCAGGGGTAATGTCAGGCCAAGGGTGGATATCAAGTCTGGCAGAACTAGGTTGGGAAGATACAGTCAGATGTCATTGTCAGAGATCTGGAGGCGAAAAGAATTGGTTGAGGTGTAGCGGAGGAGTTTCAGGCATGTGTCAAGATTGGTTTTCTGGAACAATATATTGAATCCTCCAGAGGCTGGACATGGTGGAAATACTAAATTGAAAGTCAATAAATGGGTCTTTTTCTGATTGGGAAGATGTAACTATACCAAAATGTTTGGTCCTCAGAGCCCCAACTATTTACAATCTGTATTAATGACTTGGATGCAGGGATAGCAAGCGTCACATGCCAAATTTGCAGATGACTCTAAAATAGGTTGGAAAGTAAGCTGCAATGAAGAAAAAAGAAATTCTCAAATGTGTATGGATAGGTTTGGTCAATGGGCCAAAATTTGGCAAATACAGTATAATAGGGTTCATAGAATGTTGTAGAATCCCTACAGTGTGGAAGTAGTCATTCAGTCCATCAAGTCTAACCAATCCTCTGAAGAGCATTCCACCCAGACCCACCCTATCCCTGTACCCTGTTTTCCCCATGGCTAGTCCACCTACCCTGGACACTGTGCAATTTCGCATGACCAATCCACTTAATCTGTGCATTTTTGGATTGTGGGAGGAAACCAGACTACTTGAAGGAAAACCGCGCAGGCATGGGGAGAACGTGCAAACTCCACACAGACAGTTGCCAGTGGCTGGAATTGAACCCTGGTCCCTGGTGTTATGAGGCAACAGTACTAACCACTGAGCCACCGTACAGATGAATGTGAGCTTGTCTATTTTGGTCAGAGGAGTAGAAAGGCAACTTAACTTAACTAGAGAGAAAATTTAGAGTACTTCAGTACAGAGGGATCTGGGTGTTGTTGTACATGGATTGCAGAAAACTAGCATACAGATACACCTGTAATAAGAAAGGCAATTTGAATTTTAGCATGTATTGCTAAAGGAATAGTGTGTAAAAGCAGGGAAATGATGCTGCAACTTTACAAAGCATTAGTGAATCAGCACCTGCAATGCTGCCTGCAGCTTACTTGAGCAGCGATGTAGGTGCATTGTACGGAGTTGAGGGTTCACTTGTTTGATTCCAGAGATGAGGTATTTGTCTTATGTTGAGAGATTGAGCAGTTTAGGCCTATACTGTGTGGAGTTTAGAAGAATGAGAGGATTGGGGTTATATAAGTTGCTAAAAGGAATTGATAAAGTAGATGTATAAAGAATCTTACCCCTCTGGATCAAGAGAAAAGGGATAGCAGATTTAAAACAGATGAGGAGGAAATACTTTTTCAAAGAGTTATGATTCTGTGGACTTCATTCTCCCAGAATACAGGAGCAGTGAAGTCATCTTCATTTTTATAGGAGCTTGGTTAGACTGCATCTGGCATACTTTGTGCAGTTTGGTCTCCTTAACCCCGGAAGGATATTATTGCTGTGGGTAAAGTTGCCATAGTTCCAGAGGGCCATGGGGCTGCTCTCATTAGAGAGAGATAACTGTGGTAGTTTTGACCATGCCTCAGGCGAGGGGAGAGGTTGAGAAAGACAATCCTTCATGATAACATCAGCGCAGGAATTGAATCTGTGCTGTTGCCATCACTCTGCATTGCAAACCAGCTGTCCAGCTAACTGACTCTATTGCCATCGAGCGTAATGAAGATTCATCAAACTTGTTCCCAGGGTGATGAGAATGTCGGTCTGATGCAGAGAGATTAGGCAAACTGGGCCTGTATTCTCTCGAACTTGGAAGAATGAACGGTGATTTCACTGAATTCTAAAACGAACTTGAAAGGATGGACTGAGTTAGATGCAGGTAAGATGTGTTCCCTGGCTGGTAAGTTTAGAGCTGGAGACACAATTTAAAAATAAGGGAATGCCATTTAGGGCAGAGATTAATTTTTTTTGCTCTAAAGATTTGTGAACCTTCGGAATTCTGTACCACCAGGGAGCTGTGAAAGCTCCGTCTTTAAATATATTTAAGGTAGAGATTGATAGATTTCTGATGCAAGTGTAAAGGTTATGGAAATTCTGTGGGTAAAATGCATTTGATCAGCCGTGATCATTTTAAATGGCAGAACAGACTCAACGGTCTGAATGGCCTATTCATGTTCCTTTATTTCTTTGTTTTACCCAGCAACCTGAAAATTCCTTTTAGTTGGGGGAGGCCTATGATTCACATTATGTTTGTTACTCTCCCCTGTTTTTTTTTGTGGACAGTGTTTATGGTAATGTCCTTTCTTCCCTGTATTGGAATCATAGAATAGTGTATGGATATTAGTCAATACAATAATTGTGTTGCATCGACAAGCTGTCGTATTCAAGTAGCAAGAATGAAATGATTAACAAGCGTGGTTCTATCTCACACTAGTGTTTTTAGCTGCCCTTTCTCTTTAAATTGCTTTGCCTGACTCATACAGATATTCTTGCTTTAAATAATT
>NW_025211966.1:0-10683 GCF_004010195.1 Chiloscyllium plagiosum
TTAGCTCAACACACTGAAGCGTTCTAAAGATGACTCATACTGGAGTGGAAATGTTAACTTCTTTTTTCCCCCACAGATGCTGTCAGACCTGTTAAGGCTCTCCAATATTTTCCATTTGTTTTAGATTTTCACCATCCAGAATATTTTGCATTTATGTAAAAAAAACTACTCTTTTCAATGAATGGAAAATCATGGAAGCCAACACTCACGTTCTCAGTATACATGTTCTCAGTATATGCCTTTGCTATGAGGTCTACACCACAGAGTCACAGAGTCCTACAGCATAAAGCGTACCTTTCAGCCTACCATGTCTATGTTGACCAATAAACATTAAAATCCTTTAGTCCATTTACCAGCTGTTGTGAACCCTGGCATCAGGCAAACAACAGAGTCTCAACTCGTGTTCTAACTTTAACACTGCGTCTCTCCACAGATGCTACCTAAACTGTTGAGTAACTCCAGCATTTTCTGTTTTTATTGTAGATATGGTCACTTTTATTCCTCTAATATTGATGATTGCGTAGAAACATAGATTGCAACAAAGAAACTAAGCAGTTTGGGTAAAAAGACTAAAGATGTTTTGAAATAAAAATCACTACATCTTCCAACAATGTTGTGTTAAATAGTTTCTGAACAAAAAAGTTGTAGAAATACTCCTATATGAAAATATGTGAAGAATTTAATGTTGTACTGCATCAAAGTGCTAAGCTTGATAAAATTAGCAATAATAGCACATTCTAGTCCTTAACATACTTGATTTCACACTGTCAACTTCTGTAGCACCTTATCACTATAATGAAATTAAATATTAAACATGTGGTATAACATAGTTTTAGTTCACCAAATCATCCTTTGTTGAATGTGATGGTCAAATGAGCTTCTGACTGTCCACACCATCAATAAATTGGCTTCCCTCATCCTTCATAACATCATTCTGCTTCACTGCTGAAACTCTGGTGCTCACCTTTGTTAAATCTGGGCTTAACTTTTCTAATGCTCTAATGGGCTAGCTGCCAAGCTTTCATTCTCAAAAAAACTTGACGTCCTTCCAAACTCGATAACCATATCACAACTCATAACATGTCTTTGTTTATCTGCCACCCGTGTTCACTAAACTACACTGGTTCCCTTTCAAGCAAAGCCTCACCCTTATTTTAAATCATTCAATCTTCTCATTTCCCCGAAACTCAGTAATGACATCCATCTCTACAACTGCCTCAGAATTTTATGCTCATCCAATTCTAACCTCTTGCACATCCCCTAGTTCAACTACTTCACCATCTGTGGATGTGCTTTCAGATTCCAAACTATTGAATTTCCTCCCTAAATCTTTCGGCCTCTTTATTTATTTCCCCACCCCACGGAGAAACCTCTTTAAACATAACTCTTTAATCAAGCTTTTTTAAATTGTTCCAAATACTTTTTGCTTCACATCAATTTTTATTTGATAATACTCCAGCAATGCATTGTGTGCTTTAATACATTGAGGGTTCTACATAAAATGTAAGCTGTTGCTTACAAAGTAGAGAGATCTAAACTTGTATCTTGTTAGCAGGGCAGTGACATACTAGAGTGAAGCTTCATATGTGTTTTAACCCTATTAAAGTCCCATGTTACTTCCTGGATTGGGCCCTGGTTTGTGGAATAGGTTGTCAGTGGGTATCTGTCACTGAGATGGGGGTTCACTATTGCAAGTCTGAAAATTTTCTTTATTTATTCACAGGATGTGGGCATTGGTGGCTGGGGTATCTATTGCTCATCGCTGGATGCCCTTGACAATTTCATGGTGAGCTGCCTTCTTGAACCATTGCAATCCATGTGCTTTAGGTAGCTCCACAATGCCATTAGGGAGGCACTGCCAGGATTTTGACCCAGCAACTTTGAAGAAAGAGTGATAAATTTCTAAGTCAGGATGATTGGTAGTTTGGAGGGGAACTTGCAGATGAATGTTCCAATGTATTTGCTGTCATTATCATAGAAGGAAAACGATAATAAGAATCTAAGCATTAGCAGTGTGTTTAAAAAGGTCCTGTCTAAGGAGTCATGGTGATTTTCCATAGTTCACTTTGTACATAATACAACGGTTGCCACTGAGCATCAGTAATGGAGGGAATGAACGTTTGTGGATGTGGTATCAATCAAACTTCATCCTGGATGGTGCCAAATTCCCTAGTGTTGTTTTGGCTGCACTCACCCATCACCTTCCTGACTTGTTCTTTGTAGATGGTGTAGAGGCTTTGAAAATTCAGGTGTTAAGTTATTTGCTGCAGGATTCCTAGCTTCTAATCTTCTCTCATGGTCACTATTTATATAGCTAACCCAGTTCAGTTTCTGGTTAATGGTAACCTCCAGAATGTTGAAAGTGAGGAAATCCACCACCATTGCTCTAAAATGTTCTCTAATGGTAGGCAGGAGAAAGCCATAAAGCCATAGAAATGTACAACATAGAAGCAGAAAGGGCTTTTTATTTGTCACTTTGTTGAATAAATGGCAAGGTCTGGAGGAACCTCTTTCCAAGATATTACCCCTCTTTTTGTTCCTCAACACTTGGCCTCCAAAGCGCACCTCCATTCACCTCTCCCATCTTCTCTAGGCTCCTTGTACCCTCCCTTTAAAATGCCCTCCAGGATCCACATTATTTGCTTTGTGGGCCTCTTTGTAGTCCCAGCAGTATCCATTCCTGAGTTCTAGAACTGCTGGGATTGCTACTGCCATCACCAAATCAGATTGCTAAGATGCAGAGGTGCCAGTATTGCACTAGGGTGGACAAAGTCAGAAGTCACATGACACTGGGTTATAGCCCAACAGGTTTATTTAGAATCACAAGCTTTCCGAGCACTTCTGCTTCATCAGATGAAGGAGCCTGACAAAGGAGCAGTGCACCGAAAGCTTGTGATTTTAAGTAAACCTGTTGGTCTATAACCTGGTGTTGATTGGTCAGAAGCTCTGAAGGGTGGGTTTTCCTCCAACTGAGGTGCCATTAAAGCTGCCCATTGTGCCTTCTATGGAACAACTTGGAGCAAAGTCAGTCAGTCAGTTCAGGACCAACTTTTATGTTGATGAGATGAGCAGTGCATTCACCTGTTAAATCTATCCATTAAGTTGAAACCCTCTTCTTTTATACAAGTAGTTTCCGAGTGGGACATCGCCCAAAGTGAGCACGTTTGAGAGCCAACTCAGTTGATAGTTAAAATATCATTGACAGGGGATCAAACATCTTGACACTCTCGTGTAATTCGAAAAGAATGTTGCTTAGTCAGAGATATGATTTTTCAGATGAAAAGTTAAACCAAACTCCAGTCTGCGTTCTCAGATCTGACATAAAAGATCCCATGGTATTGATTTGATGATGATCATGGAAGTTATCTCAGAATTCTAGCCAGTATTTATTTCCCAATCAACATCATGCAAAAAACATTATCTGGTCATTATCACATTGTTACTTGTTGGAACTCATCCATGTAAATTGGCTGTCTCTTTCCTACTTGATAGTGATTACATAAACACATGCAATGGACTATCGTGCTTTGAGATTCCCTCTGATATTGAAATGATCTGTACAAATACAAGCCTTTCTTTCACTTGTGACAAACAAAGCAAAATAACACTTACTTTTCCATACATAAAAAATATTTTATTCATTTGCCAGTATTGTACACCAAGACAGTAAGACAGTACAAAGACAATATTTGTACTCTGCAATGTGTTTGATAAAAGACAAATTATTCAATATATAAATATTCATTAGGTTTTGGTCAACAAGGCAATTGCGTTTATAACAGTTGATATACCTATCATAAATATTGTCTCATTTAAAATTATCTAGAAAATGTCAAGTAGTGAGAACCATAACAGCCATTAATCATCTACTCTCAAATTAACGATTAGCAATGGCAATTGTTACAAGAATCAACATTAGTCTGGCAATACACCAAGATTTTACAGCTGTTAATTCAAATCAACAATCAAATTCTTTTGAGGTAACTCAGTATGGCAATCAATATATGGCTTGTTACCCTAACCTTCAAAATCTATTGCTTTTACAGTTGTGGAAAACAAACACAAGCCATATCTGATTAATCTGACAAAACCTACAATAGATTTTTCTTGATAGCTGCTATACTGTTCAACTCTAAAATCCTGACTCATAAAGATATTAACTTTTTCCTGTTTTAATCACATGAATATATAATATATGTAAATAAAAATCAGGTGATTTCTGTAATGGGCAGTCAGTCTGCATTGAAATTTTACACCAAGATCCAAGGGTGATGTTGTGCTGTGTCAAGGAAATTGCTCAGTTTCTGACTGACTGCCCATTACAGAAATCACCTGATTTTTATTTACATTAATTTCACCAGACTCAACTGTTTCAAACCTCAACTGTTTTTTTATTGCAGGCAAATAATCTGCAACACTTGTTTTATGCCCCAGTGCCAAATTAGGAATTCTTTTCCATGATACACATGCTCTCCATGTTCACATTGGAATCCAAAGCTGTTCCAAATGCACTTCAATATTTTACACCAATACGGACTAATGATACAACAAAGATTTGTATCCATAGCTCACTCTCTAAGGCTGGAGGCCATGAGTTCACAGCCCATCACAAGAATCTGAACCATGGAAGCTTAAAGCACAGGAGGCCCTTCAATCCCTCACATCTATTGTGCATTTTTAATTAGCAACTCGCTGTTAACACACAGTATACTGGAACAATGCCCAGGAGCCTTAGCCCCAACACTATAAAACTCACCAAATGCAGAAAAAAAATGCATTCACTAAATCAATTTAATCTAAACACGGTATATTCCGATAGGATTCATTATTGGCGCAACATGTATACAAGGACTGCAGATGTATACAAGAAGTGAGGACTGCAGATGCAGGAGAGGCAGAATCACAAAATATGGTACTGGAAAAAGCACAGGTCAGGCAGCATCCAAGGAGCAGGATGATAATGGTGGAGCAATTATAACTGGGATTAGGCAAGAGGCCAGGGTTAAAAGATGCAGATATCTCAATACATTGTGTGGCCGGAGAACATAACCAAAATGAGGGGCAAAGCCAAGGAGAGATTTGTGAAAACTGCTAAGAATTTTAAAAGTCAAGACAGGAACCAATATAAAGTTAACGAGTAAATAGATCAGAGAGGAATGTGACTTGCTAAGAGGTAAGATATGGCCAACAGTTTTCAGAATGAACTCAAGTTTACAGAGGGTAGAACGTTGGAGGCAAGCCTCAGTGGGTTTGAATAGTTGGGTCTATAAGTAACAGTGGTATGGAGAGCATAAGCAGCAAATGAATCGACATGGAGCTTCATCAGCAATGTATACACAATCCAAAGATGTTTTTCATGCATTTTTGTGCCCTAATGGAAATAGGTGGAATCAAAGCAGTTATGCAGCAAACACAAATATTCTTGATGTCCAAGTCCCAAGAATTCTTAAAACAGTTCAGTACAAAAGGAATATTACCGCAGGCACCATCTTTTGCACAAGACATTAAACAGAGCCCTTGTCTTCATGTTTATAGGAACGTAATTTATCCCATTCAAAAAGAGCAGGGTATTTCTTCCCATGAACTGGTCAACATTTATTCTTCCAACAAAGCCACCAGATGAATTAAATGCTCATTTGAGAGTCTTCAGAGTCACCAGGAAAGCATGAAATATACTATGCAAATACAAGTTTATTTTATTTCTTTACATTGTGAAAAACTGTGTAGTCTATCCAGGTTGTGGTCTGTAGATCACTTGCTAAACTATACTGTACACAATATGTGAGCATCAGTCAGAGACAAGAGTGTGGTGCTAGAAAAGCACAGCAGGTCAGGTAGCATCCGAGGAGGAGGAGAATCAATGTTTCAGGCAAAAGCCCTTCATCAGGAATCATCATTGTCCTGCTCCTCGGATGTTGCCTGACCTGCTATGCTTTGCCAGCACGACACATTCAGCATCTCCAGCATCTACAGTCCTCACTTTCTAACAGTGAGAGACAGCTTGCTGATTGGTTTGTGCAATCATGATCCGTTGTGGAGACCAGGAATCATCAGCATCACAACAACTCTCAGATTGGATGCTTCGTGGGAGGATAGTTTGCGTGTAAGTAGTAACAGCAGCAGAAATCTCCAGCCTGCAGAGGAGACAAGATTCTATCTCCCTCTCTGTCTTTGTCTCTCTGCAATGAAGAAATCAAAAACTGAAAGATAGATACTTTCCTCTGCCATTTTCTGTAAGCTGTTCACTCTAACAGTGACTGAATAATTGAACAATTAATGTGCCAACTATCCCATGTCCTCAGTAAAGAATGAAAGAATTTGGAAATAAGGGATTTGGAAATCAAAAGGACTTGGAAGAAGCAAAAAGTACACCATATTAAATCCTGTGACTTATACTATCAAACTGTGCTTCACCAGTAATTTCTTCTCCGTCCATAGATAGCATCTATATGCATCTGTACCTTTTTAAACTTGTGTGTAAGGGTTTAGGGAGAGGGTTGAAGTGTCAGCTAGCAGAGTTATATGTTGACAATTTGTCTATGAGTAGAACCGATTATCTGTAATGAACAGTAGTTCGTGTTGAGTGTACAGAACTGGTCTGCGGTTTCTGCTAACCTGAGTCCATTGGACAGGTAAATTGGGGACTTTGAGTAATGTAATGTAATTAAATCTTTAACAGGATTAGTGGGGCTCGGATATTACTGTATTTTCCAAATGGATATGACAATACTTGACTGTGGGAAATGGGCTATACAAGGTTATTGGACTCCTTTCTGTGAGCATAGGGATCCATCCTTTTAAAGTTATACAGCATGAAAGTTGCTTTGAATTTAGTCCATCAAAAGACACATCTGAGAAACTGTCAGGTTAGGTTTTGTAAAATTAAACTTTTTTTTGTCAGTCCATCAACTGAACTATTTGTCATACTCAAAAGTTGGAAAAGTTAACACTGCATTGGTTTAATCAGAAAGGAATAGCAACAATATCTAATTTGAACTACAGGATATGCTTTTTTGGAATCTAATTTATTTTGTCATCAGTTACTCAAATGCACTTTTCCAGAACAACGTCTGCCAGTTCAGACATACATCCACACTGAATGATCATATTGGGTTGCAATTAAGATGAAGATTCACAACCCAAATAAAGAAAGCACAATATACAGACAAGCAC
Source organism: Chiloscyllium plagiosum (assembly GCF_004010195.1). NCBI lineage: Eukaryota > Metazoa > Chordata > Chondrichthyes > Orectolobiformes > Hemiscylliidae > Chiloscyllium > Chiloscyllium plagiosum. The sequence goes on from NW_025211966.1 coordinate 7,174, forward strand.
CCTATAGAATGCAAATCAAAAACAGAATACTTATTCACTGTCATAATTAGTTTGCTGCAACCATACAGGGTACTGAAAGCCATGCATAGTACTATGAACTTGTTTGCTAACCCTAATGTACTTCCTTTGGCTTTGGTATCATGCTACACAAAAAAAAATCTAAACAGGTAATATTCAAGCCAAAGAGAAGTTGCTACAGAGAACAACCACATCCTCTTCAAAAGAGCCAGAATTTATCCAGGGTTGCAAACAGGTTTTTGACAGACAACTTCAAATTATTGGTTGATCCAATTGGATCCAATTTTTATTTCAAGAAAAAACTTAAACTTTTGTACCGTGTTATTTATTTCAAGAGTGCAAATTAATCAATAGTAATTAAACTTGCTGCAACAAAATTAAATTTACATTTACTTCACATATTTTAGAAAAACATATGTACTTGGGATCATAACTGACTACAGTCTTAAAGTTCATAGCTTCAAGTGTAAGGCCGGTCCACTAGTTTCCGGTCCGGTATGTAGATACTGATAGCTATCAGCTCTTGCTACGGAACTCATCTGCAAAGCAAGTTCTAAACAGGAAACTGAAGAAACCCTCGGGAACTGATGATTTTAACAGCAACCAAGCAAATATTTCAACAATAACTCAATGCATTGTACACAACAAAGTATAACTGTTTAGTTGGGTCCCAGTATAAACAAGTACAGTAAGAACAATTACATTCATATAGCACATTTTAACATAGTAAAACATCCCACAGCATTTCACAAGGTTGCTAAAAATCATCTGGTACCAAATCACAGAGACTTCAAGTCAGACAGCCAAAAGGGTCCTTAAATGAGAAAAGAGAGATAAAGGGCTAGAGAGATTTAGAAAAGGAATTTCAGAATTTAGAGCATTGGCAGATGAAGGCACAGCCAGCACAAATTTTGGTGAGCAAACACTGGAGTGATGTATGAACAGAATTTGATACAAGTTTGGACTGAGGCAGGATACAACAGAGCAACGTTACAATGGTTGAAAAGTAAAAGCCAATCTTAGAAAGATGCAGTTAAAATACTTACAGCAAAGACTCACAGACCAGCAAACAAAGGTTACAACTGGTTAGTAAATTTTGGCTGCTGCTGCTTGAAACAGGAATGTTGACAAGATCGGGATAACTCCATGCATTTCTTAAAATAGCGATATTGGAATTTTACATCCATCTACATTTCCAGGCTGGGCCTCAGTTTCATATCTTCACTAAAGACATCACAGCCAATATATATTAAGACAGTGGTGTCAACCTACATTATGTCCTCCTAAGGTAGGCCTGGAACTCACGTGGAAAAAGTTTAATGTTGCACCAATCCATTTACCAAAAATCTAGACAATCTTGATTCTCACAATGTCATAATAGAAGAGTAATGGATATCTCTAATTATAATGCCTCCACAAGATGTAGAGATAGAACATAGAACAATACAGTGCAGAACAGGCCCTTTGACCCTCGATATTGCGCCCACCAGCTCGTCCCCCTACACTATCCCAAAATCATCCGTGAGCTTATCTAAGGATTATTTAAAATCTCCCTAATGTGGCTGAGTTGACTACTTTAGCAGGTAGGGCATTCCACGGCCTTATCACTCTCTGTGTAAAGAACTTGCTTCTGACATCAGTCTTAAATCTATCACCCCTCAATTTGTAGTTATGCCCTCTCGAACAAGCTGACGTCATCATCCTAGGAAAAAAGACTTTCACTGTCTAGCCTATCTAATCCTCTGACCATCTTGTATGTCTCTATCAAATCCCCTCTTAGCCTTCTTCTTTCCAATGAGAACAGACCCAAGTCTCTCAGCTTTTCCTCATAAGACCTTCCCTCCAGACCAGGCAACATCCTGGTAAATCTCCTCTGCACCTTTTCCAATGCTTCCACATCCCTTTTTGTAATGGGGCGACCAGAACTGCACACAATATTCCAAGTGTGGCTGCACCAGCGTTTTGTATAGTTGCAGCATGATATTGCGGCTCCAGAATTCAATCCCTCTAGGAATGAAACCTAACACACCGTATGCCTTCTTAACAGCACTATCAACCTGGGTGGCAACTTTCATGGATCTATGCACATGGACTCCAAGATCCCTCTGCACGTCCACACTACCAACAATCTTTCCATTGACCCAGTACTCTGCCTTCCTGTTATTCTTCCCAAAGTGCATCACCTCACATTTAGCTGCATTGAACTCCATTTGCCATCTCTCAGCCCACTTCTGCAGTTTATCCAAATCCCCCTGCAACCTGTAACATTCTTCCAAACGGTTCACTACTCCACCGACTTTAGTGTCGTCTGCAAATTTACTAATCCATCCACCTATGCCTGCATCTAAGTCATTTATAAAAATTCCAAAACAGATCTTTGTGGAAAACCACTAGTAACTGGACTCCCGACTGAATATTTTCCACCACTCGCTGCCCTCTTCCAAAAAGCCAGTTTCTAATCCAAACTGCTAAATCACCCTCAATTCCATGCCTCTGCCTTTTCTCCATCAGCCTACCATGTGGAACCTTATCAAAGGCTTTACTGAAGTCCATGTATACCACGTCAACTGCCCTACCCTCATCTACATGCTTGGTCACCTTCTCAAAAAACTCAATGAGGTTTGTGAGACACGACCTGCCCTTGACGAAACCATGTTGACTATATGAAATCAAATTGTTGCTTGCTAGATGTTTGCTCTCAAGTTTAAAATACCATTCTTAATATTTTTGATATTTGTCAAGAGGCTGCAAAACAATGGGAAAGATGTTTAATGACTTTCCAGATCAGGAAAAAAAAGTCAGTAATTCCCTTCAAAAATACACTTCACGGTGATGATATGTCACTATCCAGGAGACCACACAGCATGTTTTGCATCCCTAGCCTGAACTTGGAGTTGTGGGTTTATGTAGTTGCCAGTTATTATGAGAAATATGTACCAATATAAATGACTGCTTAATTTTTGCTATATTTAGAGTCATACAGATGTACAGCGTGGAAACAGACCCTTCGGTCCAACCTGTCCATGCCTACCAGATATCCCAACCCAATCTAGTCCCACCTGCCAGCACCCGGCCTATATCCCTCCAAACCCTTCCTATTCATATACCCATCCAAATGCCTCTTAAATGTTGCAATTGTACCAGTCTCCATCACATCCTCTGGCAGCTCATTCCATACAGGTACCACCCAGTGTATGAAAAAGTTGCCCCTTAGGTCTCTTTTATATCTTTCCCCTCTCACCCTAAACCTATGCCCTCTAGTTCTGGACTCCCCCACCCCAGGGAAAAGACTTTGTCAATTTATCCTATCCACGTCCCTCATAATTTTGTAAACCTCTATAAGGTCACCCCTCAGCCTCCAACACTCCAGGGAAAACAGCCCCAGCCTGTTCAGCCTCTCCCTGTAGCTCAAATCCTCCAACCCTGGCAACATCCTTGTAAATCTTTTCTGAACCCTTTCAAGTTTCACAACATCTTTCCGATAGGAAGGAG
>NW_025211966.1:11110-25000 GCF_004010195.1 Chiloscyllium plagiosum
TCAAGTTTGTGAGACAGGATTTCCCACGCACAAAGCCATGTTGACTATCCCTAATCAGTCCTTGCCTTTCCAAATACACGTACACCCTGTCCCTCAGATTCCCTCCAACAACTTGCCCACCACTGAGGTTAAGGTCACCGGTCTATAGTTCCCTGGCTTGTCTTTACAACTCTTCTTAAACAGTGGCACCACATTTGCCAACCTCCAGTCTTCAGGCACCTCACCTGTGACTATTGATGATACAAAAATCTCAGCAAGAGGCCCAGCAATCACTTCTCTAGCTTCCCACAGAGCTCTAGGGTACACCTGATCAGGTCCTGGGGATTTATCCACCTTTAACCGTTTCAAGACATCCAGCACTTTCTCCTCTGTAATCTGGACATTTTGCAAGATGTCACCATCTATTTTCCTACAGTCTATATCTTCCACATCCTTTTCCACAGTAAATACTGATGCAAAATTCTCGTTTATTATCTCCCCCATTTTCTGTGGCTCCACACAAAGGTCGCCTTGCTGATCTCTGAAGGGCCCTATTCTCTCCCTAGTTACACTTCTGTCCTTAATATATTTGTAAAAACCCTTTGGATTCTCCTTAATTCTATTTGCCAAAGCTATCTCATGTCCCCGTTTTGCCCGCCTGATTTCCCCCTGAAGTATACTCCTACTTCCTTTGTACTTCCTACTTCCTTCTAAGGATTCACTCGATCTATCCAGTCTATACCTGACATATGCTTCCTTCTTTTTCTTAACCAAACCCTCAATTTCTTTAGTCATCCAGCATTCCCTATACCTACCAGCCTTCCCTTTCACCCTGACAGGAATATACTGTCTCTAGATTCTTGTTATCTCATTTCTAGAGGCTTCTCATTTTCCAGCCGTCCCTTTACCTGCGAACATCTGTATCCAATCAGCTTTCGAAAATTCTTGCCTAATACCGTCAAAATTGGCCCTTCTCCAATTTAGAACTTCAACTTTTAGATTTGGTCTATCCTTTTCCATCACTATTTTAATATTAATCAAATTCTTTCAAAATTCCTTTTTGCTCAAAGACATTCAAGTCCACAACCAGGGAATGAAAAGTCTGTGACAGATAGCAGACCCTCAACCTCTATGATTTTGCCTGTTATGAGAAGGAAGTTCTGCAAGTTCTGTAGACTAATGTCATACAAATGTGTTGGCATAAAGGGAATAGATGAAGCAGTATCAGCCAAAGTATATATATTTCTATTTTACATCTTTTTCTCCCTACCATGCCACTAGTGAATGTGCTTGGGTCTGCAAATCTCATTCATTATATTTTTTTTTAAAATAAAGGTGGCTTGCAGAGTACTGAAGAGCTATGCAGACAGTGAAAGACAGTATGTTACAGGTGGCACCATGATTGGAGGTGTCAACAAACTACATGAGAAGTACTGTGCAGATCTCTTCGGTAACATTACATTGCAACCTGCACCTTGTCATAGGGATTCTGTTTGTCAGCAGCCCCAGCATGGACCCTCTTCAAAGTCCTCAGGATTTCTTTGACCATTGGTTAAATAATAAATTTATACACTGATCTGGTTCATTAATGTCTTTTACAGAAGAAAACCTGTTGACCTTCTTTAATTTGGCCAACAAAACTCCAGACCCAAAACAATGGGACTGATCCTTAACTATCATCTGCACAATGAGAGGTAGAATGCTGGCCTAGCTAGTGACACCCATATCCCATGTACAGACAAAACAAATTCATTCATTACGAATAACAGCTCTAAGAGGATAAGATTTGCAAGATAAGACTGACTTCTCATGAAGTCCCATGCTTGAAAGGAATGCAAAATAAAGAGTTAGACAAGATCAGCCTGACAAATCTCTTAACTTGCCAAGAGCTAAAGTTAAATGCCATAAGGAATGAAATGTAATAGTCCTGTTGATAACTTGACCAGACAATTGGGCAAGGGTAAGGTCTGATTTAAAATTCACTTAAATAACAGGAATTTGTTGATGGTTTTGAAGCTTTAGTGTTTGCATCAATTCTTGTTCAATGTTTCTCTTTTCAAGGACAAAACAGCTCAATTTCTCAAATGCATATGAATGCGCCCAGTCTCACAATCAAAAGGACCATGGGCTGAATTTTATCATCATTATACAAAGGTATGGGAGACTGGAGGTAAAATGCTAGGGGAAAGCATCAGGAAAAGAGATGGATATTTTCTGCCACCTTAGCAACTCAGCTGGTTGTTGAGTGGCCAACTGTAGCAGTTAAATGCTCAATGCAGGTCACCTGCCCTCACTGCCATCTGCCATTTTACCAGTGTCTGAAGAGACCATTATCATAAGGGGAGACTGGCAAATGATCTGTGAGAGCTTTCAAGCAGATTCCCCTTTGATTGGGGTGTGTATGCGCGTGTGTGTCACACACACACTTCCTTTAATGGCTGCTCAATGATATACCATGAGACCCCTGGAAACAATGGCCACGCTGGCTGCTAAAACATCGCCACTGAACAGTGCACCCTATAATCACTGGGGCCTCCCACACACGGCCCCAGCCCCTTCCTCACAAACCAGCTTAGCTGAGAGCATCTCAGAGATACTCCCTACTTCCTGTCACATAAGCAGCAACTACCTCTGTGGTACCACTGCCAAGACTGATAAACTACTAGCCCTCAGATTAGACTGGCAGCTCTGGTTAGCTCTATTGGACAGCTAACCTCAAATAAAATGCTCACCCAGCAAAGTCCCAGTGCAGTCTGAATGGAATTGGACCACGATTACAGATGGGTCCGATGGTGAACTTCTAATCTCACAAGTGGATGGTGTCATTTTGTAATTACTTTACTTTGGGTAAAATTTAAAAAAAAGTCTCCAACTAATTCATTTTCATAAACTAGTTTTTAAAAAGTCATACCAAGTTTGCAGCATGGTCCTGACGGATGACATAATCAAATGCAAATAACATTTCAAACTAACTAATCCTTGAGAAACTTTCTTAACTTGTGCAATAGGAAGACTACACAGTTTCCTTTTTATGGTAACTTCTGCATATTGTTACCGTAAACTCTAAAAGCATGCTTTTACATCAGAAACTGCAACTAAATTGATATTGAACTTATCTTCAATCCAAAAAGAAATGAGGTAGGATTTCCTGAAACAGGCATCTCTGACACCTCCCTCCCCTTCCTGGACCTCTGGATTAGTGGTGCTGAAAGAGCACAGCAGTTCAGGCAGCATCCAAGGAGCAGCGAAATCGACGTTTCGGGCAAAAGTCCTTCATCAGGAATAAAGGCAGAGAGCCTGAAGCGTGGAGAGATAATCTAGAGGAGGGTGGGGATGGGGAGAAAGTAGCATAGAGTACAATAGGTGAGTGGGGGAGGGGATGAAGGTGATAGGTCAGGGAGGAGAGGGTGGAGTGGATAGGTGAAAAAGGAGATAGGCTTTCACTGCTCCTTGGATGCTGCCTGAACTGCTGTGCTCTTTCAGAGCAAGTTAAAAGTGTGCAGTTGAGGTCTGCTTGCCCAATCCAAAGCCTAGTAACCCAGTAACACCACTGTTACTGATGGTCACTGCTGCTGTTGCAGGACAAAGGAGAGGATGTCCACCTGATCAGACACCCTGACGGACAGTGGTACTTTATATAGATTAAAAAATTGCAACAAGGAGGCAAGCTCAATTGATTGAGTGCAGGCACCCTCTAGCAGAATGCCAACGAGGGGCAAGCTCATGCCATGCAGCATGGAGCAGCTATAGACAGCACCTCTCCCCTTCCCTGGAACCCACTGAGAAAACCATCTGGAGCTAAGAGTTGCTTCTTAATTTGTATAATTAGCCACTCAGTAGGTGACTACACTGCTGGCGTTCCCACCTCTGGTAATAGGTTACAATGTTAGCAAAACACTGGACTCCCCTCTCAATGTCTTCTGACAGCACCTTTCCAGCCCTCCTGCCTTCCAAATTGGATGTTGCCAATGCTACGGAGACAATCAAAGACGCTTATTTTTCAGACAACTTCTTCTGAAATTCTACAGTCTAGAGGCTAATCAACAATTACACATTTGGTCACAGACAATAATGTTTTACAGAGCTGACATTTGTAGATATTGAGGGCAATCAATGAAAGCTCACTCAAATGCACATACCATGATACTAAACTTAAGACCTGTGCAATGCACCATAATTTCTAATGAATCCCCAAAGATTCGTCAGCAAAAAATGATCTATCACCATGATTTTGCACAGTAACTAATCGGTTACTTGAAACTATTATTGCAAAAATGATGTTCTTTTGGCAAGCAAGATAGTCATTTTCATGGCTGTGACATGACCTTTCTGTTCACCACAGTGACCATAATTAATACTGATCCTGATTGTTTTAAACTGCCTTTAGTTATTTTATTTGGAATGAGTAAAGTTATTCTGTGATCCAATAGATTATTTAGAACCTTTCCAACTATGTGTCAATTTGGGTCAGAGATAGTAATGGAGTCTAAGGTTAGAAGGCTATGGATTTAAGATCTACCCCAGAACATGATCTCGGTGGACATTTCTAATTCACCTCCTTAGAATGCTGTGTTTCTAATTATGCATTAACTTAAGAGCTTGCTTTTCTAAACTGAATATTTTACTTTCACCTAAGCATTCCAAGAAGAATAAATGGACTCCGTTTGGCAAATAATTAGCTCTCAATGTGTCCTAAAACTGATTACTTAGTTATTTGTCACTTGTCTAGTAATTGACATGTTCTGCAAAAAACAAAATGAAGGCAAATTAGTTGGCTATGAAATGCTTTGGGACGTCCTGACTGAGGTTTTGAAAGGCAATATATAAATCCAAACTTTTATTTTCCCAAGAAGATAAATAACATAAAAACGAACCCAGACCAAGGTGGCATCAAGAAAACACAAGGTTAAAATAGTTATTTGTTTTCCTGGAGGCTCTTCCTGAGATTCTCCGAAGGGTTAGTTTATGTTACTCAGGGCTTTTTTTCTTGGTTTCACATTCACACTAATTCCCTTTTTAGATGTTGCAATATATTACCTTCTGTGTTTAGGTTGCTTTTTTTTTAAAATCAGAGTTTCTGTTTTTTTAGAAAATGTAGGACAAATATTGTTGTTATTGCCTTTTTAAACTTAAAATGAACAAATAAGGGCCTGGCTCTTTTGATAGGAAGATAAATGAATTGTTGATTATGCATGATTAGAGCAGTACATAAGAATAATGCGAAAGTCCTGACACAGCTGATTCCACAGGAATTGCCTGAGAAGCTGAAATTTCCAATGAACTAACTGGCATCTTCAAAGAAGTCACGAATTCTGAGTCAGAGGCTTCGGAGTATTTCAACTTACTCATTTGAATAATTAGCCAGAAAATGTTAGAGGAATTAAACCTGCTGTAACTCCTGGATAACTATAAAACTAACACTCAACTACCCCCACCCAATTTCCCACTTACTCAGTCCCCAATTACACCCCTGACAATCCACAACACCCGATTTTTCCCTCAAGCTGCCCCTTGATAGAACCATATCCCCCATCATGCCCTTGATAAGAACCATATCCCCCATCATAACCTGACCTCTAAATCCCCTACCTTCTAGGCTTGATGCACCCTACCCTCCCTCCCCCCGCCTACTGTAATCAAACCTCACATACTCCATTTCCAAAAGGAAAATACTAACAATCGGAACGAGGTAACTTATTGAGAATGAATCTCAGATCTGCACCCGTGTCAACATTAATTACAAGTGATTCACATTAGAGTATTCTTTGGAATTATTTTGCAAATTTCAAGTTTCTTCCTCCTTAACACTTCTGTGTAAAGTGAGTGTTGACAATGTCAGGATACTGGCTTACAAAATTTCCAACAGTGCAAGAAGGAGTAGACCCAGATATAAATTCTACAGCACGAAAGTAACCACCAGATAACAAATTAATTCACATACAGTTCACATTTCTGTCATTTGTTTCCAAGCTAATGCACCTCCTCACATGATCATCTGTGCATTAATGAGACATATATTGGAACTCTTCCATACAGAAGCTTGACATAAAGGTTGCTAACTCACTAACTATATCCCTTCATGTCATACTTTTTACACTGGACATTGAAGTCTGCACACTAATATAAAAACAGAGGTACACTGGATGTCTGAAATAACTTTAATGTATTTCCACAGCTTGATAGATCAGATTAAACTATAATCCAGGTTTTTTTTTACACATAGATTTAAAAAAAACTTTTGATTTCAAAAACAAATTCCATCTTCAAATCAAAGGCCCTCCATCTGACAAAGGGGCAGGACTCCGAACGTTTGCGATTTCAAATAAACCTGTTGGACTATAATCTAATGTCGTGTGACTTCCAACTATGGGTAAGATATTTGGCTCAGTTTATGCAAACGTATACATGGCAGAGTGAGATGGTCTCCTGAGTGCTACTATAGACAGTGAGATGACATAAGGGATATTTGAACTTACAAAGAAACAGAATTAGTGTTGAGGCCCCAGATTAAGTGTTTTTGTCACAAATGCACAAAGCTAGAACCTTTTAACCAGGTGGTTGCGACACTTCTTTTTTTAACAGTGCTAAAACAAAGAGGATACACAAAAGGATCCCTCAAACATATCAATTTTTTTGATAGAGAGCTAAGTGAGCCATTATTTTTAAAAAATAGGTTAACATCAAGAATACTGTTAATTCAAGAAGCTATGAAACTATTGAACAAGTCAGAAAAAAGTGGTTAAGAACTAATTTGAACATTTAAGTCACAAAGTGCCAGCATTATATAACACCAGCTTCTAAAAGAAGCAAGATGTATTCATCAGGAGCAGAGTAACGACATAAGCTACCCCACCTCCTAACATTCCTTCCAAGTATCATCACCCAACTCACTCAGAAGCAACAATTCTCAACCCCGCAGTCACTCACTCCTGCACTCTCCCTGGCAGTTTCTTTCACCCTACTTGCCCCTACAGTCTCACTCTCCCCCACAGATCATTCCCACTCCTCTGCTGACTCTGCCAATCTCTCTCTCCACCTCAACTGAACCCAGCTGTCTCTTCCTCTTTCTGTATGTCTATCTCCCTTTCACTCATAGTCTCTCACTATCACGCCATTGCTCTGGAGCACAGGTTCAGTAATTTTCCACAGACTTTTTGGGGGATAGTTTCAAGAGTGAATTCCCCAGCAGACCTATGTATCTTAGAAAATATTCTTGAAAAGGAAAACAAAATCTCTGGCGCTTTTCTTTTCTTGTCCATGGAATGGGTACATCGCTGAAAGGGTAAATCACCACCTGCCATGCATTATAAATACATACACCTGCTACCTTGTCAATTTATCTTGCTAGTGATCAATGACTTTTGGCAATTTTGGCCTTGGGACTGGGGTATGGACTGATTGTTGGCCAGACTCTGGAGTGTACATTGGCTGGCTGGTAGCTTCGTGTAACCAGTAACTAGGTTAGTGAGAGGTAAGTCACAGAAGGATGAAGTTCTATAATTGATAGCCATAAGGATACAAACCATTTTCTTTCAATGTAAACAGAGCCATCCCTGGTGAAAGTATACATATGCTTCCTGCTTACCAAGATGGAAGATAGTACCAGATAGCGCACAAAAATCTGGCACTGAATAACTGAACTTGCGCATTATGATACAATTAGTTGCAGAACTACATGCAGTTCGGATGAGGAAAGTGGAGTATTGCAATACATCCATCTCCCCTAAAATTAATAAATCAGGGATACATTTCCATGTATTTGTTCCTAGTTACTGAAAATTACTTTAAAATGCCCAAGTCTTATTTTACTATTGGTCTAGTAACAGTATTAAACAATAAAAACATTACAACAATTCAGCAGAAAGGCTTTTGCTCTGTAAAATGTACAATTGCTAATATGTACTTCAATAATATTAACTTTGACAGTTATTAAAATAAAATACAGCCACTAATATGCACAAAGTTTTGTACGTATTCCATCCTTTTCTGAGATGTAACAATAAATTAGGGGCTTAGAGTGGCAGAGCAGCTCAACAGCATAATTTTCACAGAAGAATGTTCCACTTAATAAATGTAAATGTTGAACTAAATGTTTCAGAATGGCAGTATAGCAATAATGAGATTCAAGGTTATGAGCCAAGTGCTGGAAAGTGGAACAAGTTTAGAGTTAGAGTGAGAAAATAGGAGGACCAGTAAGGGAGAGAATGACGGAAGGAGGAAAGGGACTGCTGGATTGTCAGCAAGGTTGAACTTGAATAGCGTTTGTGTGAGTACAAACTCGATGGGCCAAAGGACTCTTCCATACTGTACAATTCTGATTCTAGTTCAATTTTTATAAGATATGATAACCCCAAAAAATCATCAGATCAGAGTTCTAATTTTATGTCACAAGTATTTAAACAAAATGACTCGTTTGAGAATAAAACAATTTACATCTTCTGCTTAACACACCTAATCTCTAGGTACATTGGAAATATGTCATCAAACTTTGAAAACTATCATTAGAGCTTATTGTCAAGAACATCTTGATGATTGGGATAAAGGAATTCCTTTCTTACTGTCTGAAGTTGGTGTGCTCCTAATGGGTCCATGGATTCAATCCTTTTGAACAAATATATGCTCATGGGGTGAGAAGAATATTCAAAATAAAGGAAAATTGAGACTAAGCCTCCATACCATGCTTGGAGTTTCAGAGAGAAACTAACCAAATCAGATAAGTTAACCAAAAAGCATTTGAAGAGAGCTCAACAAACAATGAAACCTATTACATATGGGATACTTGCCTTCATTAGCTAAGGGTTTAAGAGCAAGGAGGTGATGTTAGAACTGTATAAAAAGTTGTTTTTTCCACAGTAAAAGTATTGTGTGCAACTCTGAAACCCACAGTATAAGAGGGATGTTAATACACTGGAGAGGATGCAGAGATATTTAATGTTTAATTTAAAAATTAAAAACTTAAGGCATTCGAGGCTAGAGACCAAGTGCTGGAAAATGGGAATACAATAGTTTTTTAACTGGCTAGACTCAATAGGTCAAAGAGTCTTTTGTATGCTATAGACCTTTATGACTGTATAATAACAGAACAATGTTATCTCATAGCCTTCATACAAGTTAAGGTTTGTCCAGTTCAGCAAAGCAGATCATGTACCATGATCTCTCAAACAACAGCCCACCTTCATATCTGAAAAGCACACAGAATTCTTCTATCATATTTCCCATTCACTGTCCTACCAAGATCTAAACTTAATTCATGCTTGACATCAACTGTTATAGAAGACAAAATAGGATCACTTCCTGTTTATTAGGTGCATGTCATGCAACTCTGAATTTAATATGGTAACTGCACAGAACCTCACAACTTGTGCTCGGAACTCAAACAAGCCAAATGAAGCCATCCAGCACAACTTTTATTTTTTGTTACTTTGATCTATGAGTAATACACAATAACATCAATGCATTGTGGTCACATTTCACTTGTCTGGAGAATTAATCTTGATCTTAGATTGCTTTGTTAGCCTCTGCCACTCATTTTCAAGTTGTGATGTCCAACACTGTATCCATTATGAAAAAATGATAATTTCAGTAAGCAATACATTCAACAGCCCAAGATCTTAGGTTAAAAAAAAGCCCTCATGTCAAATGCATGAATTCTTAACACCAAAGTTATTCACACCAAACAATCATGATCACACATCTCTTTCACCACATTTCAAGTTAGCAAATAATGGCCCAATGAACTGAGAGTTTAGTGTTGAAGGTGACCTTCAGCCAAGTCCAAAAATAACCATTTTAGATAGTAATTAATATTGTATGATTATTCAAAAAATATTGCTCAAAATCTGACACTAATTATACTGAATTAAAGGCAGCAATGTTACAAAGATTGTCTTAAAGTGTTAAACAGTTTTCTTTCGCAAAAGCCAAAAATGAATCATTTATGAATGTACCAATTTGATCAATTGATTCTTCTTGATCGGTGCACAAATAGCCTAATACTATAAGTCCAAAGGCACAGAAAATTCAACGTAATCTCAGATTTTGTTTATTAAGCTCTCACAGTTACGATCCTGAACCTGAATGTTAGGAACATTATTCGACCTCTTCAGTCAAACCAAATATTTATTTTTTGCAGCACTCACCTCTTCCTGGATTTAGGCACGTTACAATTAACGTGTAAATTTGTACTATTACAATTCTTATGTTTTAACAAACCCCAACTTCATCCATTCAAATGAATGTTACTGTGATCATTACTCATTGTTTCAAGTCTGCATGAGTAGTAGCTTAATGAACTACGAATGCACCAAACATTACATATCCACAAGTTGTTAGCTCAGGTTTGTAAATAAAAAATAATGAAACAAAGTAAATTAGTGTTCCACATTAATGATTTTTGTTGCAAGTATCACTTTTTCCTCTTAAAAATGCTATTAGGAACCCCACTGGCTGTGTCACATAATAAAAATTACATTATACCATCTAACAATTTTCTTACTGTGAACTGTTCTTTCTCTTGCCTTGCATCAACTTCTGTGACACAACTACTCCGTACCAACATTTTCTCTATAGTCCTTGAAATTAGCACCATTTTAATTTAATAGAGCCAAATCAATCCATTTAACATCAGACAAGCATTAGAAGTACAGTCACTCTGAAGGATCAGGGAACACCATCCATTTATTCCATTGCCAACACAGTCATGTTGCACTTACATAAGGCATGTATACTGGCTTTTTTAAAAATAAAGCTCCTTTGATGTCTGCAGCTATTTTGAAGACTCTATAGAACTAGGTGACTTCTCTCCATTACGTGCTGAGACTTTTCTGCATTTTTCTGACTTCTGCAACATCAGAGTATCAAAATTGCATAGTATAGAAAGCATTATGGTCATGTGATGTTTTGTGCTTTGACAAATAACAATGAAAAGAAAGTATGGGGGGGGTGCTCTCAAACTGAATAATAGCTTAAAAATGAATTCAAAGATAATTCAGTCTCTGCTACCCTTCTTTATCTTTAAGTAATTATTTGCAGAACAATACAACAGAGAGCTCAAAATCAGATTGTGTTTGATCCAAGTTGTTTGGTAGCAAAGGGTGAAGAGTCAAAACAGCAGTACCAGGACATGTGGAAATTGCATTATACAGATCCTTATCTTAATGGCACTGCCATCCATTTCTGCTGTAAAAGGTAAATATTAATGCCACAGGGTTGTAAACTATTCTTTAGAACTAGTTATTATAAAACCTTTATTTACCCTAAAATGTTTTTTTACTAATCAGGCTACAGCAGCCTTGCCAAAAACATCCAAACACAATCTCAAAATAGTTACAATAACTGAGCTGTGTAAATGATTCAAAATAGTGTGTACTACAAGACTGTACAATTTAGCTATTCTCAATTTGATCATCGCGCTTGAAACAATTGTCACCCATTAATTTCACTCTTACAAGAAATAATGAAAAATACTGGTCAGACTCAATTATCATAACAATATCAGGCACATAAACGCAAATATAGTGAAGTCAAATGTAAAATGTCAAATCTCTGGAAAATTCCAGCGAAATTTAATGCACATATCTGCAGAATAAATATCAACCTTTTATCGTGACTGAAAAGAGAAATGATCGCTCCCTCATGTCGAGTAATCACATTTGACAAACAGGCAATGTAAAGAATTGGGATTAGGGATGAAACAATAGCGTGCTGTTTACCATTTGAAATATAATATCAGATGTATAAAGCTCAATGTATGAATGCTCGTGACAAGTATTTGAAAACAAAACTTTCTTTATAATGGCAATTTTTCATACCGTTTTCGATTGGTTTGTAATATATTTTAGCAATTATATTACTTTTTATCGGTTTTGCTTGAACGTTTTCTTCAAAATCCTACAATTGAATTTCAGCAGGGCTTATTTAAATATACGGGGCACGACTGCCGAACAATATACACGTCCCTCCACTGATCCTTTAACAATAGTTAAACAGCAGTCTTCTGTTTGGTCTAGTTCACAGAATTTAAAACAAAACCCTGTATAAAATCTGAGGGCTGGTACCAGAATATTGAGAAATTATCTGCGTTTTGTGCCATGATTTTCCAGTTTACCTTGATGATGCTGCTCCTCCGAGGGATGCCAGCTTTTCCATCTTGGGATGAGGCTGTTGCTGGTGAAGGTGTGAACGTCTCAGCTCCGGGACTGGATGGCAGGACTGCCCCCGCTGCAACAACCGGCTCCTCTCCCACACAGTCCCCGTTTGAGACTGCTTCAACTCCCTCCTTTTTGGCCGAGGAGGGCGAAGCAGAACATGAAGGCACCAGAGACGGGACACCACGTTCCGCCTTTCCTTCCGCCATGGCTTTCTCTTTCTTATTATATAAAAAATTAAAACAACTTACACAAAAAAAAGAAATAAAAAACCCTCTTAAAAAGGTATGCTTTCAACTCTTTAAATCCCGATTGCCTGTATTGTGCATGGCGTAATATTGTTTTTTTTAAAAAAAAATCAAGATCCAAAATGTGTTGCAAACCTCCCGCTACAATAGTAAGTGACAGTCCCTCCTGTGTACGGAACTGCTGCCACCAACCGAAACCCTTCTCAGCTCGCCAACACCAGAAAACAACATGTACCAAAAAAGCCGCAGCATTTACATTTCAGCGCCTCTGATCTTATCTCCACCAATCCATGACAGGGATATGTCTGAGTTGCAGACATGGAACATTGAAAGCAGCAGCAGCAGCAGCAGCGCTGCAGAGTCCGGGGCAGCGCTGACAGCTCCGCTGCCCGTCTCCCCGGTGACAGGCTCGCGCTCCCCTCCGCGTGATTGACAATCCAGGGGCCGCCGCTTCCCTGCGAGCTGAGAGTGGGGAGAGGTGGGGGCGGGGCTAACACCTGTCAATCATCCTGCCAGGCGGTGACTCCTGTCAGCAAGCCAACACCTGATGGGAACAATCGGCCGAGACTCCTCCCTCCCCCAGGCCCGTGCCCGCTGTGCGCGCTCCACCGCCTTATCGCCGCCCACCCAGCGGACCCCGCGCCCGGACGATGACGCTGATTGGCCGCTGTGTCACAATCGCGGACGTTCCAAGGGATCGCTCGCCGGTGATTGGCCCGTTGACCCAATGTCGGAAGACAATCGCAGTGCAGCGGCAGTAACTCCCATTGAGTCGTCAAAGTTTCATTGCACACTGATAGGGGAACTGAGAATTTCAAAATGTACCTCCCTCCAGAAGCAAAGTCCAGTTGTGCAATTTATTCTGAAGTTCAACATCCGGTGTCAAGTTCCTGCCAACAATAACTTGCAATGAAAGTTTAACAAAGGGAATCACATCTGCCCTAAATGCCCAGTTTCAGTCAGAATGATTAACGTGGGCAAAGGTCAAGACGAAAAGCACTTCAACTAGAGGGAAGTGCGAGACCATGTTCTTTGGGAACTGAGCCAAATGATCATTTGTCCCATTCTTTGCCAAGTTAGATTACCTGAAGGCAACTTGACCCAAAATGTTAACTCTGATTTCTGTGCACAGATGCTGCCAGACCTACTGACCTTTGCCAGCAATTTCTGTTTTTGTTTCTGTTATATAGCATCTGCAGTTCTTTCAGCTTTTATTTAGATTACCTGAAAGTCTTGGGGATATGTGCTGAAACGACTGAGTAAAAATGGTAAAACAAATGGGAGCAATGCTTCTTTGCCTTTGTAGGTAAGAAGATGGTCAACAGGTGTGAGGTACTCAAGGTTTACAATAGATCCACGGCAGACACCATCTCCCTGGTCCTACACTCATTTCTGGAGCATACGGATACACAGACAGATATGTCAGACTTCTATTTATTAATTTTAGTCCCACCTTCAATACCATAATTCGAACCAAACTCATCTCCAAATTCAGGCCTAGAATTCTGTTCCACCCT
>NW_025211967.1:0-11593 GCF_004010195.1 Chiloscyllium plagiosum
TAATTTGACATGGATATCTTTCACTGAAACATAAGCACATAAGCCTGTGGGATTTGGTTTTGACAACAAAATTTAAGTTTATTACACAAAAGGAAAAAATGTAAAACAAACCAACCTACCTAAATATAACACAATTTGGAAGATATCAAAACACACAGCAAACCAAAACCCCATTTACTCACCAACACCACTTTACGGTTACACACACAAAAAAAAGAAATTTACCCTTTCATATCAAATCTATAGGTTTGACTTAACTGCTTCTCAGTTCCATTCCTGTGAGTGGCGAAGTCTTTTCTATTAAATGCTCACACAATTGAGATCTTAAGACTTTCTCAGCTCACTAATGCAAATTTCAAACAAAACATTCTATGAAAAGCAATACCAACTTTGGAGGGCTGCTCTTTGAACATTACTCCAACAGAAAATAGCAACCATCTTCACTCCTACCTGCACAGTGTCTGCAGTTCAATTGGGCCTCCTACCTACAGTTCTGGCAGCAACCATAACAAAGCTCTAGAACTGCCAAGACTGTTGAAGCTGCTGAAGTCCCTTGCAGCCAAAAAGAACTCCACGTGGGATAAACTAGCGCAGAGCAGAACTTCTGTTCCTCTGGGGCCAGTGCCAAAATTGGGAGAGCTTGTGTTGCAGACTAGTCAGGCAAGTGGCTGCCACTGTCATGATTCCACGAGTATGATTATGTCCCAACCACCAGCACCACCATCCCTGGATATGCCAAGTCCCCCTATCAGGTTAGACCATGGTATACAGTCAGAAGATAGTTTTCTTGGGAATTCTCAAAATGAATAGGAAAGGTTTGGAGGGATATGGGCCAGTAGAAGGCAGTGGGACTAGTTTAATTTGGAATTATGTTTGGCATGGACTGGTTGGACCAAAGGGTCTGTTTGCATGCTGTATGACTCTAGTTCTGTGAGTTTCACAAACTGCAGACTAAGGCACCTTAGTTTCTTAACTGTGCTGAACAATTTTCTTTTTCTAGTAAAGTCTATATTTGCTTCTGACTTGAGTCAGGTTTCCTTCAAACTGCACCAATAACCTTCGAAAAATGTTAAGAACATGCTCACCCTAGATTCTGCTACAGCTAATGGTTCTTTTTTCTCTCCAGTTGTAAAGCCTCACAGTATAAACAAACTTCCACCAACACTCAAGGAGTCCTTGCAGTCACCAACACCTTGTCAGTGTGATTTAAATTTAGGCTCTGGAGTGACTGACCTAATTACCTTTTAAACCCTTTCACAAAAAATAATCAACACATTTTAAAAAAAATCACACACCTTTCATTAAAAAGTACAAATATACTAAAATTTTGCAAGATCATAATAAAGCACACTAAAAACTTTATTTCGAGAGAATTGAAAAGTTGGCAAGTTGTACTAAGACAAGTATTGTTTGATCATGCTTAGGGAAAGAGTTCCATTCAGTTCCAGCTACCATACCATTGAAATAATAAAGGCAATAGAGAAGGTACAAAGATGATTTACAAAGACAATACTAGGTATGAGTGGATATGTATTCTCGTCATTATACGGGTAAAGAGGTTACTTCCAAATTCCCTATTGGACTTCTTGGTGACTTTCTTATGTTAAATGGCTTCTATACAAAAGGAACCATTCTTTGTTTATCCATCTCATCAAAGCCTTACACTATTTTGAAGACCTCTATCAGGTCTTCCTTTTTTTTTTAAAAAGGAAAGAGACCCAGTCTATCAGATATGATTCTGTGATTGTTCTATTAGTAATGCCCAGTCTTGAGTGTGTTAATAGTTACAGTAAGAACCAAATTAAGCAACCATAATACAGCTCATTAACATTTGCAAGCAATAAGATACATTCATATTCAGACCCCAAAAGCAACATTTTCAAGCCTTGAGCTTTTCTCTAATTACCTGGGACACTGGAGAACCCGTATTCCCCCTTTTTGACACAGAAAGTTTCTGGCAATCAGAGTTAATTTGCCAACCAATCAGACACCTTTACAACTGTAGTATAAATGATTATGACTGTCTAAAATTTGACATTCTTCTGTTTGTCTTGATAAATACAAGTTCTTGTTTCAGCAATATTTTTAGGTTTTATAAATAGAGCACAGAATAAAACAAGGAAGTTACAGTGATCTCCTACAAAGAGCTGAATGTTCTCCTCCTGTTCTGTAAGAATTCTACAATCCTTTAAACACATGTAGAACATGTCCAAAATTCAAATCCTGGTTTGTGTTAATGCCAGAGAACAGCTGGGGAAATATCAGTAATTCCCGCACTCTCAGGACAAGGAAGAACAGGAGATAAGGCTTCTGTTGCTGTACTCTGGATTACTGGACTAGTGACATTACCACCATCCCATTATCATCCCCATATAATTACCTTCTTCTCTTTTTAAAAGTTGGAAGATTCTGCCTTCACCATAGTTGTTGGTTAAACAGTCCACATCCCAACAGTCCACACAAAACAGCCTACAAAACTCTTTCTTTTGGTTATGATCTTATACCTATGTCCTTTATTTATAAATTCATTTTGTGAAAATAATTTGTAACCATTGATCTAATTAAACCTTACAAATCTGCTCCAAGCTCTCTTATCGTCAATGGAAAGAGCCCTGGATTCTCCAAACAAAGCTTCTCATTCAAAATGTCAAATTAGTAAAATCTCTCTTGCGCCCTCTCCACTCAATTGAGAATCTGAAAACTAAGTGCAATATTCTAGTCTATCCAATAAAAGAGTATTACACTTGAAACTTAAATGCATAGATGTGGCCAAATTTAGAATTTTTCTAGCACTTCCTATTTTTAATTTCAGATCTCCAGCATCTGAAATATTTTGCCTTTATCACAGTTTTGACTGCAACTAGAATATTATGAATTAAGACATGCTAAATCAATGCCTAGTTATAAAATTAGTATATTTCATGTTTTTATAGAGACTTAACAAGTTAACTTCATTTTTATACAAAACATTTGAAAATATCTCAGCATCTTTCAAGTTTTCTGGTTTAACAGATATTTCCACTACTGATCTTTTTTTCCCCCAAAACAACTGCAGCTGAACACCATTTTGCTCAATATCCTAACTGGTCACTAATCCTTGTGAAGTTGCCTAACATTCTATTCACAGAGAACCATCATATCAATGTCTCTGTTGGCTCCAAATTATGATACTACATCCAAATAACCTGAAAGCAGATCAACATATAAAGTATACAGATAGCAGATGCTTCTTGAAAATCCAAACATAATATTCTCTAAATTGCCATTATAAATAGATGCTTCAAGAATTTTTAATTTGTACGTCATGACTTATCTTCTAACAATCCATGCTGGCTGACTTTATTTAAACAATTCAAACCCAGTACTATTGCCTTTATCCATTACCAATTTTAAGAGGCTGATTGGAATGGGAAGAAAATTGGAATGAGATTAATAAGTATTGCAAGTACAAAATTCTTGGAATGGCCCTCACTCCGATACCTCTCTATTTCCTTCGCATGAGAAGTTAAAAATAGCTTCAAACATCAGTTTCCTGTTCACAGTTTGCAATATATCACAAGGAACTCACTTGAATTCCTCAATGTACTTGTCAGCTGCTTTTTTAAAAGTTCTTAATCAATCTATTCAGCGCCTTTATGACTCACCTCTATGACAAGTGGGATTTGAACAATACCTCCTGGTCTATAGTTAGGAACACAATCAGTATGCCACAAGACCTCCCCACCCACTACACGTGAACTGTTTATCTTCTGTTTAACAGAGATTCAACAATTAACAGATCGAAAACAGCTTTATTTGTAGTCTTCAGTCAGGTTTATAACTTTTACAACAAGGAATCTGGTTATTGCCTGAAATAAGAATCAAATTAATTTATAAAGCATATTACATTCAGCATTGAAAGTCATTTGTTCTTTATATATAATCAAACGTCTTTCAAATATATTTTTAGTTTTCTCTGTTCTAATGAAAAGATTCCTGTATTGTCCAGGCAGATCAGATAACAAGAAATGGAAGCAGATGGCCACGTGGCCCATTAAGTTTGTCAGACTATTTGATGGGTGAAGTTGATCGTGACCTAATCTCAATTTTCCTGCCTGTTCATCACCTTTAAATCCCTTGATGATCAAAAATCTGCCTAACCTCAATCCAAATACATTCAATGACCAGCCTCTGATGCTTGTTGTGGAAAAGACTGCCAAAGACAAACGAATCCGAGAAATTCCCCCATATCGCAATTTTAAATGCTTGACTCAAATTTGTATGTCTTCACTTCGATTCTAGTTTCTCCCACACGGTGAAACATATTCTCTCAGCAACTATCCTGTCAAACACTCTCAGAATCTATGTTTTAATTACTCCAAACCTTAAAGTCAGATTACACCAGGTCAAACTTAGGCAAGGAAACCTCCTGATTACCAATTTCCCATGCTCACCCAATTGAGCACAATTTGGGAGAAAAACCAAGGGTGGCATATCCAATGTACTTGACATGATCCTTACCCATCTGCCTGCTAAGGCGAACCTGTCCAAAACAATACCATTATGTGATCACTGCACAGTCCTTGCGGAGACCACTGAAAACACCCTTCCTCATGTTGTGTGTCACAATCAGCATGCTAAATGGGCTAGACTTTGAACAGATCTAACAATTCAAACCTGGACATCCATGGGGAGCAGCAGAGTGCACTCCAACACAATCTGCAGCCAGCATACTCCCAACTCGACAATTTCCATCAGCAGATCAGTCCTGGTCAATCGAAGTTTGCAGGAGAGTTTGCCAGGAGCAGCACTGGACATTCCTACCAAAGAGGTGTCAACCCAATTAAGCTACAGAACATGATTACTTGCACCTCAAATAACAAGTGATTGATGGGGCTAAATGGCTTCATAACAAATGGATTAGATTTTAGCTCATGCAAACCGGCCACACCCAGTTGTGAGCGATGGAGGACAATTAAACAATTCAATGGTCAAGCTCATTGCACAATGGGGGAGTCCAGCATATTAGTGCAAAAGACTACACTAAAGCATTTGCCACAACCTTCATGCAGAAGTGCTGATTGGATGATCCATCTCGGCTGCTTCCAGAGTATTCCAGCATCAAAAATGATAGTCTTCAGCCAATTCCATG
The DNA here is from genome assembly GCF_004010195.1 of Chiloscyllium plagiosum. Classification (NCBI taxonomy): domain Eukaryota; kingdom Metazoa; phylum Chordata; class Chondrichthyes; order Orectolobiformes; family Hemiscylliidae; genus Chiloscyllium; species Chiloscyllium plagiosum. The sequence goes on from NW_025211967.1 coordinate 5,132, forward strand.
CACTTTTCATGCCATCAAGAAACTACTACAGGATACTGCAAAGGCTATGGGCCCTAACAACATTTAGCTAACAGTACTGAAGATGTCTGCTCTAGAAATTTTCCAATCTGCTAGCCAAGCTGTTCACAATACTAACATCAATGCAATAATGTTGAAAATTGCCTAGGTATGTCCTGTACACAAAATGTGGAGATGCCAATGTTGGACTGAGGTGAACAAACTCAGAAATCACACAATACCAGGTTATAGTCCAAGATGTTTATTTGAAATCACAAGCATTCGGAGCGTAGCCCCTTCATCAGGTGAAAGCTTGCAATTTCAAATAAACCTATTGGACTATAACCTGGTGTTATGTAATTTCTGACTCTTGTACACAGAAAGCAAGATGAATCAAACCTGGCCTATTAGCAGGAGAAATTGAGGACTGCAGATGCTGGAGATCAGAGTTGAAAAGTGTGGTTCTGGAAAAGCACAGATCAGGCAGGATCTAAGGAGCAGGAGGATCAACATTTCGGGCATAAGGCTTTCATCAGGAATGGCCTATTAGCGCCTCACCAAACAAATCTTCATCAGTGATATGATGGAAGGCATCATCAACAGTGCTATCATGCAGCACTTACTTAGCATTAACCTCAAAAGCAATTGACTCTCAGTTTAGATTCCACCAGGCCACTCACCTCCGGACCTCATTATAGCCTTAGTTCCAACATGAACAGAAAGGATGAATTCTAAAGGTGAGGTGAGAGTGATGGCCCTGGACATCAATAATGCATTTGACTGGGTATGGCATCACAGAGCTCTTGCAAAACTAGAGTCAATAGGAATCAGGGGGAGAACTCTCCTCTGGTTGAAGTCAAATCTGGGAAATAAAGAGGATGATTGTGGCTGTTGGAGGTCAGTCATCTCAGCTCCAAGAGATCTTCAGGGTACTGTGCTAGGACCAACCATCTTCAACTAGTTCATTAATGACATTCCCTCTAATCATAAGGTCAAAAGTGGGGATAGTCACGGATGATTGCACAATTTTCACCACCATTTGTTATTCCCCAGATTCTGAAGCAGTCCATGTTCAAATGCAGCAAGACTTAAATAATATCCAGATTTGAACTGATAAATAGCAAATAAAATTCATGTCACCCAAGTACCAGGCAATGCCCATCTCAGATAGGACAGAATCTAGCAATTGCCCCCAAAGATTCAATGCAATAACCATCACTGAATTGGCACCACATCCACATGCATTCACTCTGGCTGACAATGACACTCATTAGCAGCAAAAGTATCTCCTACAAGATGCCTTACAGAAATTCACCAGGGCTCCTCAAGCAGCACATTTCAAATGCATGGGAACACAACCACCTTTAAGTTTCCGTCCAAGCAATTTACTGTCCTGACTTGGATCACCATGTCTTCTGCATTGCTTGGTCAAAATCCTTAAACTCCCTAGTCATGTCGTGGGTGCATTTACAACAAACAGACTGATGTCAGCTCACGACCATATCCGAAAGAGCAACCAGATGGATAGTAAATGCAGTCAGCAGTTAGCAGGCCTCCGGAGTGAATTTTTTTTTAAAAAATCACATCATATTCTTCTAAATTCGAAATGTTCAGTTTCATATGACAAACGCTATCTCAGAAATCAGTCTGATGAACATTTTCTGAACTGTTTCCAATGCAAGTATATGCCTACTTTTGGTAACCAAAATTGTATACAGTATTCCAGGTCTGATCTCAACAATGCCCTGTACAACTGTAGAAAGATTTCCTTGTTTTTATATTTCTTCTCTTCGCAATAAAATCAAACATTCTATTTGTCTTCCTAATCACTTGCTGCATCTTCATGCTGATAATTGTGATTCATGTACAGGACACCCAGATTCCTCTGTATTGAACATTGTGCAATATTACACCATTTATATTGTGTCCAGCTTTTCCTATTTCTTGAGAAAAGTGGAACCCTTCACATTTTCATACATTACACGCCACCTATCACTTTTTTGCTTGTTCTATCGATATCCCATTAGCGTATATGTTTAAGAATCATTTAAGTTTGGACTTCAAACTTCTGAATTAGTGTCAAATGAGTTTCTCTTTGCATGTGAAAGGTTTAATAATTTAGTTTACATATTGCTACAGCTATGTCCATTTCTTTTAAAAGTTCGCTTTCAGAACTAATGGGTTTGCGCATACATTCGTGGGTTTCAAGACCGAGCAAGGTAAACAAATGCATATCAAGGTTTCTGTTACATATTTCTAGAATGTCTTTTTAAGCTCAAGGAAATACCTCTACACTGAGGAAAGGTTTTTTTGGGGGATTTTTGGTTTGGGACAGTTCTGTAGAAGTCCTTGGGAAGACAGATGCATAAAATACTGCTCATCAGAAACGGAATAGATCGAAAAATAGTCTAATGAGTTTAGTAGTAATCCAAACCCTGAAGTGCTTACATGAAGGTGTGAACTTTTGAACTCTGGTACATAAAAATTCCAAAATGGAATCAGATTTTCAAGACTAGGAGTTGCAGTCACAGTTAAATTAATCTTATTGACGTGTTAAAGAAAGGGATTCTTTGCTGGTTTGAGCACTATATAATGAGTTCTTTTGTGTACATAAAGAGGTATTTTGGGGATTTGTAAAAGGAATATTCTGGATTATGTTTTACAATGCTTCAATATCCCTATACTTGTGTTATATAAATATTATGTTTATTCCATTTCATCTTAATTTCTTTTGTGAAATGAAGTTCTATTTTGTTAAAACCAAATCTGCAACATTGCATGCTTATGTTTCAGCAAGAGACCATTTTGTTAAAAACCAAAACAAACGATGATCTTTCAAGCTCGGTCTCATTTGGGATCTGATGGTCTGGTAATAAGAATAGCTCCACACGTGTGCGCGTACGTGTATGTATGCGTGTGCGTGTGGGGGGGGGGGGGGATGGTTAATGAAGAAAGGAGCTCAGTGCAGTATGCAGTAGCCATCACTAAGAGAAGGTGCTGGGGAAGCAAAAGCTAAAAGATCTAAAGATGTCAAAATCATCTGGACTGGATTAATTATTTCCCAGAGTTCTGAAAGAGGTAGCTGGAGACATTGTGGAGGATCCCAGAGCCTGGAAATTGGCTCATGTAACATCTATGTTTAAGAAGAGAGGGAGGCAGAAGACAACAAACAATAGACTTGGTCACTGGTAAGATTTCAAAGTCCATTTTTTAGCATGAGTTTGTGAGTACTTTGAAGTGTATGATGAAACAGGGTTGCATCAACATGGCCTCATCATGGGGAGGTAATGAGTAAATTAGACAAAGTATAGCCAGTGGACGTGATCTATTTGGGTTTTCAGAAGGCCTTTGACAAGATGCCTCACAGTCAGCTGCTAAGTAAGATAACAGCCCATGGCGTTAAGGACAAGGTACCGACATGAATAAAGATTGGCTGACTGACCGAAGGCAGACTGTGGATAAAGTGGGCTTTTTTTCCTAAGATGGCAGCTAGTACTAGTGGAGTTCTGCAGGGGTCAGTACTGGGACCATAACTATTCCTGTTAATGATGTGAACGAAAGAACTACCAGCATTGTTGCTACGTTTGCAGATGACATAAAGATAGGTGGAGCGACAGGTAGCGTTAAAGGAGCAGGGAAACTGTCAGAAGGACTTGGACAGGCTAGAAGAGTGGATAAACAAGTTGCAGATAGAATACAATGTGGGAAACCATGTGTTTATGCACTTTGGTAAGAAGAATAGAGACGTATGCTATTTTCTATACGGGAAGGCTTCAGAAATCTGAAACACAGAGGGACTTAGGCATCTTAGTTCAGGATTCTCTTAAGGTTAACATGCACATTCACTTGGCAATTAGGAAGGCAAATGCAATGTTAGCATTCAGTGTGAGAAGGTTAGAATACAAGACTACTGCTGAAGCTGTACAAGAATCTGGTCAGACTGCATCTGGCCCCATGTTTAAGGATGCTGTAGCCTTTGGAGAGATTTATAAGAATGATGCTGAGGGTGTGGGGCTTATCATATGAGAAGTGGTTGAGGACTGTGGGTCTGTACTAGATAGAGTTTTTAAGGATGAGGAGCAATCTCATTGAAATTAGTGGAATACTGAGAGGCCTGGATAGAGTAAATATGGAGAAGATGTTTCCACTAGGAGGAGTAACCTGGACCCAAGGGCACAACTCAGAGTGAAGGCATGGCCCTTTAGAACTGAGATGAGGAGAAATCTCTTCAGCCAGACGGAGGTGAATTTGTGGAAATCATAGCCTCTTCAGCCTTCTGTGGCAAAGTCGTTGAATGTCTTTAAGATAATAGATAGGTTCTTGATTAGTAAGTGGATCAAAGGATATAGGGAGAAGGCAAAAGCATATAGGGAGAAAGCAGAAGAATGGGATTGACAAAACGTATCAACCATGGTTGAATAACAAAGCAAACTTGATGGGCTAAATGGTTTAATTATGCTCCTCTATCTTATGAGACCATAGTACTTTGCTGACTCTGTCCCCTTCACAATTTGCTTCCCTACCTATCTTAGCATCATCAGCAAATTTGGATACAATATAGTTTGTCCCTTTATTCAAGTCATTAACATAGATTGCAAATAGTTGAGGTCACAGCACTGATCCCTGTGGCTCACACTATTTAGCTCATCAACCCAAAATGTTTCATTTAACCAGACTTTGTTTCCTGTTCATTGGCTAATCCTTCATCCACGCTAATATATCAACCCTAACATTACAAGCACTATCTTGTGCAGTAAGTAACTTTTTACATGGCAACTTATTGAATACTTTTTGGATTTCCAAATACATGTTTACTGGTTCCTCTTTATCAGTCTAATTTGTTACATCCTCAAAAGAATTCGAATACACATTTTCATAAAACTACTTTCACTGCCTTGTTGTACAATGATTTTCCAAATAGCCCAATATTGCTTTCTCAACAATATTTCAAGCAATTTCCCAATGAGTGATATTAGACTAACTAGCCTACCACTTCCAGCTTTCAGTCCATCTCCTTGCTTGAATAGTGATGTTATTTTTCTGGAAGTGGTGGAGGTTGGTACAATTACAACATTTAAAAAACATCTGGATGGATACATGAATAGAAAAGCAAATGCAGGCAAATGGGACTAGCTCAGGTGGGGATGTCCGGTCGGCACAAATGAGTTGGACTGAAGGGTCTATTTCTGTGCAATGCGACTGAGTTATCAAGAAGTTTGGAAGATTAAAGGAAGTAGCTGGATTGGACATAAAGACCCGGTGGCCATCAGATCCAGGCTTGTAAACATAATTTTCCTAGTAGAATTTTTCCTCTAACAATAGACGTTATGTTAAGTACATTTATTTGCATCTTGACTTTCACACATCCTTGCAACACTTTGAGTGTTCTATGAAGATATCTGAAACACTTCTTCGAAATCTCTGCCATTTCTTTTATTCTCTGTTGTTAATTCCCCAGTCTCATCTTCTAAGGAACTAACTACCTCTTATCTTCAATACTCATAAAAAAGCTTTTTACTGTCTGTTATTACATTTCTTGCTATTTTTCTCTCTCACTCCGACTTTATTCATTTTTTGTTATCCTTCACTACTTTCTAAAGAGGTCCTAGTCTTTTCACCCACCACTAATCTTTCTACATCTTTTCTTTCAATTTAATAACAACTTTAATTTCTTTAGTTAGCTATTGATGTTGCATCCTTCACCCTGCATTGTTTTTTCAGTGGAATACATTTTTGTTGAGTTATGATTAAATGATTTACTTCTTTCCTTTTCTTTAATTTCCAGGCAAAGAGATTCTACAATGTGATCTTCTGAACAAAATTCATTGCTCAGTACTCTATTGCTCTTATCCATTCAAACAAAGTCTTCCTTTTCATTTATCTTATAGAATCTCTACATTGTAGAAACAGGACCTTCGACCCAGTAAGTCCACATCATCTCTCCAAAGAACATCTCACCCAGCCTCACTCCCCTACCTTATCCCTGTAACCCATGGCTAATCCACATATCTACACAGCCCTGGACACTTTGTTGGCTACGTAGAACAGTCCATCTTCCATAGTTACACCGGCACCACTCCCCACCGCTTCCTCCGCTACATTGATGACTGCATTGGCACCACCTCGTGCTCCCGCGAGGAGGTTGAGCAATTCATCAACTTCACCAACACATTCCACCCTGACCTTAAATTTACCTCGACCATCTCTGACACATCCCTCCCCTTCCTGGACCTCTCCATCTCCATTAATGATGACCAACTTGACACTGACATTTTTTACAAACCCACTGACTCCCACAGCTACCTGGATTACACCTCTTCCCACCCTACCTCCTGCAAAAATGCCATCCCATATTCCCAATTCCTCCACCTCTGCCGTATCTGCACCCAGGAGGAGCAGTTCCACCATAGAACACACCAGATGGCCTCCTTCTTTAGAGACCGCAATTTCCCTTCCCACATGGTT
>NW_025211967.1:12284-25000 GCF_004010195.1 Chiloscyllium plagiosum
AAATGTCGATTTTACTGCTCCTCCGATGCTACCTGAACTGCTGTGCTCTTCCAGCACCACTAATCCAGAATCTGGTTTCCAGCATCTGCAGTCATTGTTTTTACCTATTATGGGCAATTTAGCATGGCCAATCCACCTAACCTGCATATCTTTGGACTGTGGGAGGAAACCAGAGCACCCAGAGGAAACCCACACAGACAAAGGGAGAAAATGCAAACTACACAGACAGACAATCGCCCGAGGCTAGTACTGAACTTGGGTCCCTGGTGCTGTGAGGCAGCAGTGCTAACCACTGAGCCACCATGCCATATTATTCTTGTATTCCAAAATATTCAATATACTTGTCCTAGTTGTGGATGCTTCTGCTTCCACATCCTGCAACCATATCTCTGTAATGATCATATCAGACTCACGTATTTCTATTTGTGCAGTCAATCAATTCATCATACACTAAAAATATTCTGATTTAGAGATGCCGGTGTTGGACTGGGGTATAAAAAGTTAAAAATCACAACAGCAGGTTATAGTCCAACAGGTTTAATTGGAAGCACTAGCTTTCAGAGCACTGCTCCTTCATCAGGTGGTTGTGGAGTACACAGTTGTAAGACATAGAATTTATAGCAAAGGTTTACAAAACCTTTTTAAAAATTTACATTCTCAGGTTAACTTTAACAACTGGTATCAGCTCAGATAAAGTTAACCTGAGAATGTAACTTTTTAAAAACGTTTTGTGATTTATATATGAAAGAAGAGAAACTAATATGGTCATTCTAACAGGTGAGAGACTGAAAAATACCATGATTGTTTGTTAAATGTATAATTTCAGATACATCACACTGTAAACTTTTGCTATAAATTCGGTGTCTTACAATTGCGTACGCCACAACCACCTGAAGGAGCAGCGCTCCTAAAGCTAATGCTTCCAATTAAACTGTTGGACTATAACCTGGCGTTGCGTGATTTTTAACTAAATATTCTACGTACACTCAGATAAAGGCTCTGTGTTTCTGTCATTTTACCATTTACCTTTACTTTACTTCTTTGCTGTTATTCTATGCCAATTTATCTGTGGCTCAAGTCAATCCAGACATTAACACCATTGTTGTTTTTTTTCCCTTTAAGTTTAATTCCTAGGTGCTTGTACTTCATCTGCAGAATCTCATCCTCAGATCTATGTCTTCTTCCTTCTATCTATTCCTTTTTACTTCCCCTGCTTGAATTGCTCCCAGCTGCACAGTGCCATGGTCAGTTTACCCTTTCTCCCCACAGAACCTGGTCTCAGAGTCATAGAGATGCACAGCATGGAAACAGACCCTTCGTTCCAACCCATACATGCCAACCAGATATCCCAACTCAAAAGAGTCCCACGGGCCAGGACCCGGCCCATATCCCTCCAAACCCTTCCTATTCATATACCCATCCAAATGCCTCTTAAATGGTGCAATTGTAGCAGCCTCCACCACATACTCTGGCAGCTCATTCCATACACGTACCACCCTCTGTGTGAAAACATTGCCCCTTAGGTCTCTTTTATATCTTTCCCCTCTCACCCTAAACCTATGTCCTCTAGTTCTGGACTCTCCAACCCCAGGGAAAAGACTTTGCCTATTTACCCTATCAATGCCCCTCATAATTTTGTAAACCTCTAAAGTCACCCCTCAGCCTCTGACACTCCAGGGAAAACAGCCCCAGCCTGTTCAGCCTCTCCCTCTCGCTCAAATCCTCCAACCCTGGCAACATCCTTGAAAGGGTTCAGAAAAGATTTACAAGTTTCACAACGACTTTCCGATAGGAAGGAGACCAGAACTGCACGCAATATTCCAACAGTGGCCTAACCAATGTCCTATACAGCCACAACATGACCTCCCAACTCCTGTACTCAATACTGTGACCAAGAAAAGCATACCAAATGCCTTCTTCACTATCCTATCTACCCGCGGCTCCACTTTCAAGGAGCTATGAACCTGCATTCCAAGGTCTCTTTGTTCAGCAACACTCCCGAGGACCTTAACATTAAATGTATAAGTCTTGGTAAGATTTACTTTCCCAAGATGCAGCACCTCGCATTTATCTGAATTAAACACCATCTGCCACTTCTCAGCCCACTGGCCCATCTGGTCAAGATCCTGTTGTATTCTGAGGTAACCCTCTTCGCTGTCCACTACACCTCCAATTTTGGTGTCATCTGCAAGCTTACCAACTGTACCTCTTATGCTCACATCCAAATCATTTATGTAAATGACAAAAAATAGAGGACCCAGCACCGATCCTTGTCGCACTCCACTGGTCACAGGGCTCCAGTCTAAAAAAACAACTCTCCACCACCACCCTCTGTCTTCTACGTTTGAGCCAGCTCAGTATCCAAATGGCTAGTTCTCCCTGTAATCTGTGAGATCTAATCTTGCTAATCAGTCTCCCATGGGGAACCTTGTCGAATGCCTTACTGGAGTCAAGCTGCAAGAACCTTGAGCCTTCTGGACAATTGGAAGAGGTAAACATCCTCCAGCACTGAAGAAGGCCTCATGCCCAAAACGTCGATTCTCCTGCTCCCTGGATGCTGCCTGACCTGCTGCGCTCTTCCAGCAACACATTTTCAGCATCCTCCAGCACTACCTTGTACATCCAGATATTCGCCTCTTCTACAGTCTCAGCCTCCCTTCCCTGGCTTCAGACCAATTTTGAAGTACTTACCTAGTAGTTACCCCGAAACAAGGTATCCAAGGAACTTTCCCCCCTTTCCATATAAAGCACTCAATTCCAGCTCAGCAATCTGGAGCCAAGGTTCCTCAAGCTGCAGATAGTTACTGGATATGTAGTGCTATAAATTACACAGGCATCCACCAACTACAGGTATAACATATCTTGGGTCCTACAATCTTGATTATGTTTCAATAATAAGATTTCAAATTTAGAAATATCACTCAAACTCTTGTCAGCAGTTATATCAAGCTGTTTAATCAGGTGAGCTATAACTTTAATACATCACCTGTAACCTTCGTGAGTGAAATTACTGACTGCATTTAGAATATTAAAAAATTAAATAATCACATGCTTGCTCATTTAAATAAAGCCTTAAATGCTTACCAGGTGCAGGGGCTAATCAAAAACGACTGCACCTCAACCACTTCAACATAGAATTCTCAGTTGCACCAAATTCCCAAGTTAGCACCCAGAGCCCAACCCACAGTGCTCTCACTTACATTTATAGTGACAATCTAATACAATCTCTCCTGCACCAAGTTTATCCCTAAGGGAAGAAAACTGATTTTTAAAGCCTGGACAACAGTTTTCATTGCTGAAAAATGTGTTGCTGGAAAAGGATTCCTGAAGAAGGGCTTATCCCCGAAACGTTGATTTTCCTGCTCCTTGAATGCTGCCTGACCTGCTGCGCTTTTCCAGCAACACATTTTTCAGCTCTGATTTCTAGCATCTGCAGTCCTCACTTTCTCCAACAGTTTTCATTGACAGGCAGGTAACATGCAGCGAACTCTACTAACCAACAGCATCCATAGTGCAACTATGCAACGTGCTGTTCCTTAAAAGCAATCACCATGCTACCACTTTAATTTATCTCAGCTGCTCTCTGACCTTTACAAATTTAAAAGTTTCCCGCTTTTCAAATCATCCTTTTTATCTAAGTTTCTCTGACAACAATTAAGACCTACAACTATTTATCATAAAGTACGACAATCTCCCTTCCAACAAGTTTAGCAGTTTTGTCCTCACCTTATAGACCTTGCCAAAAGCTCCATCTCCCAGCTCACCGATGATCTGCCAGACCTCTTCGGGGTTTACATCCTTTTTCACATGTTCAAACTGTTTTTTCTTCTTCTCCCCACCAATCTTGAAGATCTTCCGAAAGTTAAAGAAGGACATTTTCAGATCCTAACAGGCCTTCTATATTTCCAAATCTAAAATGTAAGTGGATCACTCCTAGTCCTCGGCATCACTCCAGAAGGCGCTGATCCTGTAGTTCACTCCAGAACATTCTCAATAAAATGCAAATCCAGTGATCCAGATGCTGTGTTTGCGCTCCAGAACCTTCCAGACACTATGTGAACTCTCTTTTTACCCTGGATCACTTCAATTTTTGCACTTCACTCGGAATCACTCAGGTTTTACTGCTGATTGCCCCTGCTGTATCGTGGACTCTTTCAGTTGCAGGCTTTCCTCCAGAACACTCCAAGCCAGACTTTGATCCAATTCACTCCTGATAACCTTGCTCAGTCTGGTTCACTTCTTCTGCTCATCACTTCTTTAATCGCTCTCACCTCCGGCTTTCACTCCAGGTCCTCCAGAGATCTACCCAAATGCGGTACAGGTCAATTCCCAATGTTCGCCGCTTCTCCCGGCCCGGGCCGCGGGCTGCAGCTGGCCGCCGATACGAAGGGAAGGGACGGTTCTCGGTGATTTCCGGTGGGGGCCGCCGTTCACGGTCCCGGGAATCCGTCTCTCTGTCGCCACCCCGCTCGGTACGCGCACTGCCACCAGCCGTGCCCGTGACCCGAGCTCGCCACCACCGCCTCGCGCTCCGACCGTTACCGTCTCCAGAGTGACAGGGGGGTCGACCAATCAGCAACAGGCAACCGTGGAGGAGGCTGGCCCAAGTGGTCGGGTTGCGTCATTTTCCAGCGCCGCCAATCACGCGGCGATCGCATGGATCGATCGATCAGTCCAGGGAAACCCTGTTGGCTTTCTCAATGGCATTCTGACAGTTAGTGAATTCATTGCAGGCTGTGGAGGGAAGCTGATTCTATTGCTGACCATTCCTTCAGGTACAGTGTAACTCCTCAGACCTCCCCGTTTGTTTTTGGATAACATTTCCTATCCCTTTACCTTTCTGAAATAATCTCCCTGTTGGGGCCTGGAGGTTCTCGATGTTTGTCAACTCAGGCCCAGGCCCAGGCCCTGGCCCTGGCCCTGGCCCTGGCCCTGGGGATTAGAGCCAGGGCGGCTTCCGTTTCCAGATCCTGGCAACAATTGGATAATATAGCAAACAAGAAGGCGATTCAGCCCATTGGGACCATACTGGCTGCAAGTACCCCAGAGCCACTTTCTTGTCTGATCCTCCTTGCACTGCAAATCTTTCACCTTCAGTTAAGGATTCAATTCCCTTTTGAACTTTTCAATCGAACCTGCGTCGATCACGCTGTCAGGCAGCGCGTCCCATAGCCTAACCGCTTGTAAGATTAAAAAAAAGTCTTCGTCATCATTGATTCTGTTGCAAATTACTTTAAATTGGTGCACTCTGACACTTTATCTTTTCACCAATGGCCACAGTTCTCCCTATCAGCTCTGTCCAGATATTTCCTCATCATTTTAAACAACTCTGTCAAACCTCTCTCAACCTCCTTAAACAGTCCCAAGTTTTTCAATCTATCTGCTCTGCTTCGTGAAAGATGCAGTTGATATGCTTTAGAATAAAAAACCCTGGCGAAACTCATCAAGACTTCAGAAGAGTCATGTTGGACATGAAATGTTAACTTGATTTCTCTTTCTGTAGATACTGCTGAGTTTCTCCAGAATTTTTAATGTCAGATTTCCAGCATCTTCTGTACTTTGCTTTTATTTGACATATTTAAAGTTATTTTTTGAATCATACAGTACTTTGAGTATTAGATGCAAGTGCTGCAATTCATCTGCTCGCAATGAGTTTCCTTCACGTCTAACTCATCCATCAGATAGACAATCTATATATAATGTAAAGAATATACTGCAACAAATTTTAGTCAATAACAATGTTGATTAGATGAAAACGTAAGTGGACTTTAAGGATTATTAAGAGGAATAAATGCCAAAGTAGGTATTTCATTTTCATTTTAATCCAATCCTGACATGATTTTTTTATTTAGACAGAGTATAGTGTCTCAGTCAGCTGGTTGTGCAATGAATTTCAGCAAAATACAATGTTTTATTTTCTATCTTCACCCATATCCCTCATTACAGGAATTATTCTTTTGAATCTTTTTTTGTACTGTCTCCAAAGTCCTTCAAATCTTTCTGTAAATGTGCACATCCCTCATTCTTGGAATCATTATTGTGAATCATTTTTGTACTTCAGATCTTTCTGTAAATGTGGTTTCAGAGTTGGACACAATTTTCTAGTTGAGGCCAATTTAATCGGTTATAAAAGTTGATCATTGCTGTTAATACAGAAGTAAAGTACTGTTGAAACTGAAACAAAATGTTGGAAATACTCAATATCTGGGAAAACAAAAACAGGAGTAGGCAATTTGGCCTCTAAAGTCAGCTTCATCGGTACACAAGATCATGACTGATGTGACTGTGGCTTTAACTCCAATATCCTGCCTTGCCTGCCTAACCTTTATGTGGAGTTGCCGGTGTTGGAATGGTGTGGACAAAGTTAAAAACCAGGTAAAAACAATGACTGCAGATGCTGGAAACCAGATTCTGGATTAGTGGTGCTGGAAGAGCACAGCAGTTCAGGCAGCATCCTTGGAAAGGCTTTTGCCCGAAATGTCGATTTCGAAGCTCCTTGGATGCTGCCTGAACTGCTGTGCTCTTCCAGCACCACTAATCCAGAAGTTAAAAACCACACAACACCAGACTATTGTCTAACAGGTTTACTTGGAAGTACAAGCTTTTGGAGTGTTGCTCCTTTGTCAGGTAGCTCATGGAGTAGGATCATAGGATACAGAATTTATTCCACTAGCTACCTGATGAAGTTTTAATTTTGCTTAACCTTTGACTCCTTGTCAATCACAATTCTGTCATGGTGCAATCTTTGGGGGAAAAATCCAAAAAGAATGAACATTTCAAATTGACGACTACTCAATGTTCTGTTTCTCTCACCCCAGATACTCCCTGACCTGTTAGTATTTTGTTTTTATTCATTCATGGGATGCAAACATAAGAGGCTGGACCAGCATTTATTTAGTTTTTATTTCACCATAAATTCCTTGTGTTTGTACTCCAAGCCTTCATATATGAAGTTCAGTATCCAGAATGCCTCATTAACCATACTCAATCTGACCTGCCACCTTCAATGATTGGAGCACAAATATTTCTGTACGACCCTCCGTCCTTAATTTCCCTATAACATTGTACTCTTTTTGATTTAAACTGCCTCCCCATGTTCTTCCTGCAAAAATATACAGAATCATTTCTCACTCTTCTTTATGAAATTTCATCTGCTTTGTGCTGAGCATTCCACCAACCTGTCAAATCCTGTCTAAAAGCCATCACTGTTCTCATCATATTCCACAATGTTTCCAAATTTTATGCCACTTGCATGTTATGCCTATTAAATGCTCTTGGAAGTCCATGTACATCACATCAATTACATTACCCTAATCTCTCAGTTAAGTCATCAAAAAAATTCCCTCAATTAGTAAAACAGGATTTGCTGTCAACTGAAACAATAACAGAAATTGCTGCAGAATCTCAGCAGGTCTGCTGGCATTGTGGAGAGAAAGCAGAGTTAACATTTTGGATCCAGTGCCCCTTCTTCAAAATAAGAAGCGTCACTGCATCTAAAGTATTAACTCTCCTTTCTGTCCACAGATGCTGCCAGACATGCCAAATTTCTGTAGCAATTTCTGCTTTTGTTTCAGATTTCCAACATCTGCAGTTCTTTGTTTTATTTTTGCCTTCAACTAATTTAGACTGACTTTCCATAATTAATCTATATATATGTACAAGTAACTATCAATTTTATCCTAGATAATCATTTCTAAAAGCTTTCCCTTCTCTGAGATTAAAACTGACTGACATTTTGTTGGTGAGTTTTTCTGTATACCTTGTTTTGAACAAGTGTGTAACGTTTGGTACCTCTATGTTCACTCAGTAAATAGAAGAGGGGTGTAATATTCAAGGTGCATTGTTGAATACCAAAGCCAGACACAGTTAAATCAGGACTTCATCAGGCTTTTGTTCAACTGCACTTATAACATACCTACTCTGCAATGGTTGGATTGTTTAGCTTTACATTTATTGACATTACTGAGCCTTATTCAACATCATTCCTATCTAGTTCACCTTTCATTTGCACACTGCTATAGATAGATCTACAGTAAGTAATGTACAGGACAACCTCGATTATCTAAACAAGACGGGCAGGAGGTATTTTATTTTGATGATTGATTGTTAGGGTAAATGATCTGAACATAAACAAGCAGTAACTTATGGGTGCCGATTATCTGACAATGCATGCCATAATGCCATTTAACTGAATGCTAAGTTGCCTAATGCCATTTTTATGGGACCTTGAGATCTTGTTCAGATAATCCAAATTCAGATAATGACGTTTGGACAATCGAGGTTGCCCTGTATCTCTTGAGTTTTCCTTCTCAGCTGAACCATTTATCTTTTAACAATGCTCTTAAAAAGTGTATTTTAGGGAAAGAAATTTGCTGTCCTCACCTACTCTAGGTCTGTGTAGAACTCCACTCACACATTGCCCTCCTGCCTAACAAACCAGTTGGTATGCTTCAAACTGGAAGCACATGAAGATGAAAACCAAACGCTACCTGATCCAGCTTCTACCTTCCTAACACAACAGATGACCTGACTGCCCTCTGTTCTGTAGCACTAAATTTTTTTTTATTGTTTAATCTGACTTCAGCTTCTTCATCCCTCTGACCACTCTTTTATGACAGTTCATAAACAATTACTGATAACTCCAAATAAAGTGAGAGCGGTTTTATTGCATTCAGACTGTGAGTGGATAGCAACAGGCGCTATGTGGATAAAATGGTTGAACTCTGGCTCCATGTGAAATTCGCAAGGTTCCACGCTATGTGATTCTCTGGTGAAAACTAGCCAAGAGAATTCACACAATTCCTTTGTGAATGTGACGTGCAATATTCCCGGGCTAATCCTGCCTTCCTTCCACATACTAGCAATAAGATATTAAAAGAGTGGCTGTAGGAATGGTAGTATCAATTAAGGGTAAAAAGGGGGCATTGTCTTGAGGAGAAAGATGCATGACTGAAGTTTTGAATGAATATTTTGCATCTGTCTTCACAGAAGAGACAGAAGTGAATCTTATAGTAGAATAGGAGGGTTGAAGGATACTGGATAGGATAATCATAGGGTGGAGTTGGCAGAAACTCTGACCACAATCTTTCACTTCTCATTAGACTGAAGATTGTACATGGTAGGTGGTAGCATAGTCAAAATGTCACTGTGCTAGTAATCCTGAACCCAAACGAAACCAGAAATTATGGAGAGTTGCTGGACATTCTCTGTCTCGCTCTAAACTCTCTGTCCTTGGCCTGCC
The DNA here is from genome assembly GCF_004010195.1 of Chiloscyllium plagiosum. Taxonomy (NCBI): domain Eukaryota; kingdom Metazoa; phylum Chordata; class Chondrichthyes; order Orectolobiformes; family Hemiscylliidae; genus Chiloscyllium; species Chiloscyllium plagiosum. Next base: position 21,526 of record NW_025211967.1, read on the forward strand.
ACCATGGATGTTTAATGAAGGTTTGAGGAAGAGTGCCTTTCTCTTAAGTAGGCACTTCATAACATCCTTGGAGAGCCTCCAATTGTTTCTTATCCCATTGTGACCTCCTATTTCAGCATTTATCCTGTCTTGCCTCCATCCGATCAGAAGAAAGAGCCCTGGGATTTAGGAGATGGGGATGTGGGAGACAGAACCCAGGAATGGAGTGTCAGGGAGTTAGAGCCTGGGATATTGGTAGCGGCTGGGAGCACAGATTCCAGGAGAGGAGGTATTCCAGAGGAGAGAGGTATCAATGGAAGTTGGAGGGTGTTTTAAAAAATTCTCAAGGTCAGGTTCGTAGGAGAGTAGTCTGACACAGAACAAACGACCAAGAGGCGAGTCTGCTAGAATATGGGCATTTTATTCCCCGCAGCGTCGCCACAACGGGTCTGGCTTATACTCACTCTACATGTTACCGGAACTGGGAGCCGTCAGTTCTCGTAGAGCGGTTGCCAACAACCCACGCTCGGCGGTTAAACGTAACCCCGGAGCAGACTCACCGAACTGGAGACTTTTCCAGCTGATATACTCTTTTCCAGATATAAACATTCATGTGAACAGCAGAGCAAGGCTAAAAAACACATTCCATTCTGGTTACATACAGATAAGAAGATTCACACGGGGAGGTGTGTAATAAGATTCACACGGGACTAAGCAACACCTCCATTCCGGTTAGATTCACACATGTATTGGGACATAATTTTTAACCGTTTCACCACAGAGGGCTACAGCGTCATTTTAGGGAGAGTTGCGCTCAGACCAACCCATTTAATCTTATGTTGATTGAGGATTGTGTTAGTTTGACAGCACTCCACTGGACTTCAAAACAACTTAACTAGGAACAGATTTCCAAATTCCCAGATTTGACTTGACAGTGAACTCCATTTTTTGATTTCTTCTGGTTGAACTGCAGGTGGATGCAATAGAGACTGAAGTGTTCAGTTTTGTGCACTGAGGCTTATGCAGGGTGACAGCGCAGAAGAGTGTGCAGAAATACAGAAGAGTAAGAATGCAGAAGACCCACTGCCCAGCATGTTGTGGGGACTGGACCCAGTACATGGAGTATTTGCAAAACTCTACATCAAGGACATCCTGGAACTTAAGAAATCATGTCCTATTCCAGGTGAGTCACTGGATTAACAGTATATTTAAATAAGGAACGTGGCATTTGCAGCTCACTAAGTTAAATACAGAGTAAAATTCCCTCTACTCTTTTAACCTAAAAGTAAATCTGTCTCTACACTGTCCCTACCAAACTCTCCCAGAACAGGGACACATGGGGTTGAACGCAGAGTAAAGTTATGATCTAACTCTTTTAGACGGAAAGTAAAGCTCCTTCTGCATTGTCCACAACAAACGCTCCCAGGACAGGACAGCGTACGGTTAGATACAGAGTAAAGTTACCTCTACTCTGCCTCCATTTAAAAACTTCCAGGACAGTTACAGCACAGGTTTTGATATTTTAATCAAAAAGTAAAGCCATCTCTACACTGTCCCCATCAAATATTACAGGTCAGGGCAACATATGTTTAGTTATGGAATAAAGCTGTCTCTATTCTTAAACACAAAATAAAGTTCTTTTTACACAATCCCCATAAAACACTCCCAGTCAGCAACAGCATTGGATTAGATACAAAGCAAAGCTTCCTCAATACTATCTCATCAAACTCTCCCACAACAAGAATGATATTGGTTAAGTTGAAGAGGAAAGCTCCGTCAACGCTGTTCCCACTAAACCATTCCAGGGCAGGTACATCATAAGATTAGATACAGAGTAAAAGTACCTCTACATTTCCAAGGACAGGTACAGTATGGGGTTAAATTCAGAGAAAAACAATTTGAAGTCTAAATTTCCAGTCTCTTGCCTAGATTAATGACTGAAGATGGCCCTCTGGTGTGGAGATCAGATATTGCAGCAGCATCACCCTAATCTGGAAACCTGTGTTTGGGAGATGGTGGTGTTGGACTGGGGTGTACAAAGTTAAAAATCCTGAAGAAGGGCTTATGCCCGAAACGTCAATTCTCCTGTTCCTTGGATGCTGCCTGATCTGCTGCGCTTTTCCAGCAACACATTTTCAGCTCTGATCTCCAGCATCTGCAGTCCTCACTTTCTCCTCAAAGTTAAAAATCACACAACCCCAGGTTATAGTCCAGCAGGTTTAATTGGAAGCACTAGCTTTTGGAGCGCTGCTCTTTCATCAGGTGGTAGTGGAGTATAAGTTTGTAAGATACAGAATTTATAGCAATTTTAACTTTGGAAATCTGTAGAAAGCATAAAATTAAATTTTGTCTTTAATTGAGCTTGTGTCTTATTAATTTGATTCTGACTTTGATAATTTTGTTGTGATTCTGTTTAACTCAATCCTGTGATCATTCAGCACCAAAGGAGGCCATTGTGATTATCCCATTTATTGAATGAACTAACCAGAAATCACACTCCCTAACGCTTTCTCTGTTGTCCTGCAGATTTCTCCTCTTCTTCAAGTATCTATTCCTTTTTAAATGCAGTTCCCTTTTAAATCCATTTCTACTGATGTTAAGGCACCAGATGGGGCGGCACGGTGGCACAGTGGTTAACACTGCTGCCTCATAGTGCCAGGGACCCAGGTTCAATTCCCGCCTCCGGCAACTGTGTGGAGTTTGCACATTCTCCCTGTGTCTGCGTGGGTTTCCTCTGGGTGCTCCGGTTTCCTCCCACAGTCCAAAAATGTGCACGTTAGGTGAATTGGCCGTGCAAAATTGCCCGTAGTGTTAGATGAAGGGGTAAATGTAGGGTAATGGGTTGGATTTGTTGGGCCGAAGGGCCTGTTTCCACACTGTATGTAATCTAATCTAAATCACATTAAATCATTCCCTTATGAAGTAAAGTGATGGTGTAGTGCTAATATCATTAAATTGGTAATCCAGAGCCCCAGGCTGCTGCTTTAGGGACATGGATTTGATTTCCATCATATCAGTTGCATTAATTTCTCCAATACTACTTTACTTACAAATACTACCTTCTTACAGTTCCACACACTCACTAGACCTTTGCACCTGAATTACTTACAATCTTCTTGTATCTTCCTCTGCAAAGACGCACAATAATCATTGAGCTTTTCTCTATTAGAACTTTCATGTCTCTACCAGTAATAGACCTACATTTATCTTTGCTAATCATTTCCTTTTACATATCTAGAAGTTTTTACAATCAATTTTTGTTTCTTGCTATTTATTTCCACTGCTGTCAACTTCTTCATAGTTTCATAATTTCCCTTGTTTAGATTTAACCCTAGTTTAATTACATATTTTCCAAACTGAACGGCAAATTCCAAAATACTGTGATCACTAATCCATAAAGGTTCTTTCGCAGCAAGATTATTAATTATCCTTTTCTTATTGCGCTAATACTGGATGCAAAGTAGCCTTATACCTCACAAAAGTTGAAAGAACTGTG